>NW_007383080.1:5973-15765 GCF_000475195.1 Diaphorina citri | reverse complement strand
ACAAGTAACTACATAGACACCTTGCTCAGCTCTGTCTAAATGAGAAAGCACAGAATAGCGATGGATTATTGCACTCTGCTCCCTCTAGAGAAACGTTCGATATTCCTACACCTCAATCACGAAGTTCCAACTCCATGTAACAAGTAACTACATAGACACCTTGCACAGCTCTGTCTAAATGAGAAAGCACAGAATAGCGATGGATTATTGCACTCTGCTCCCTCTAGAGAAACGTTCGATATTCCTACACCTCAATCACGAAGTTCCATCTCCATGTAAGTAACAAGTAACTACATTGACACCTTGCACAGCTCTGTCTAAATGAGAAAGCACAGAATAGCGATGGATTATTGCACTCTGCTCCCTCTAGAGAAACGTTCGATATTCCTACACCTCAATCACGAAGTTCCATCTCCATGTAAGTAACAAGTAACTACATTGACACCTTGCACAGCTCTGTCTAAATGAGAAAGCACAGAATAGCGATGGATTATTGCGCCCTGTCCCTAACCCTTTGCCAGGACCCTGTCACCAGCCAAACCTCCCATCTTCTGTTTCAGGGTCCTCATCTACGTGCCCCGCAAGTCCCGTCAGGTGCATCACCACCATCACCATCAGCCCCTCGTGGTCCTGGTCGACCCTCGCCTCCCGCCCCCAAGCCACGCCCCTCAGCACTACCACTCCCACTATCCTGGCCCGTCCGTGTTCCGTCAGCGCATCGAGGTTGCGCCATCCATGCATCACGGGGCTGCAGCGCCGGTGATACATCACCACCACGGGCCGATCATTTCCCCTGTAGGGCTTTACAAGGCGGCGAAGGGAGAGTACCACTCGCCCCATGAGTATGACTCCCACGAGCACCACAGTACAGCGCCCGGAGCGGACTATGGGTACGCGGGGGAGTATGATCATAGAGAGTCCATGTCGTACCCTAGGATCATCAACATTGGGACGTCGGGAATAGGACCTTCTGGACCGGGCGGGCATCATACGAGAATTCGGTCACGATTGGTGTATCTGTGACAGCAGGAGTAAGCTTGGAATGAGTTATTGTGGTGTCTTCTTGGAATGAGTTATAGTAGTGTTTTTATTTTCGGAATAAAATACGAGTAGTCGGAGTGACCCTTCTTGGAATTATAGATCAAAGTATTTTTGGGGCTTAGAATCTGACCAGAGCACAATAATTCCGGCGCGAACGACCTTCCTAAAAGTGTTGAAGCACCTATTTCGAAAAAAAAAAAAAAAAAAAACAAAAAAAAACAAACAAACAAACATACAAAAAAAAAAAACAAACGTGTTTGTAGAGCGTCCGCCCCGGGTGGGAATCGAATCCGCGACCTATCGCTTACAAGGGAAACGCGCTATCTTTCAAGCTAATTATGCTGGTGTTGTGTTCTCATATAGCACATAGGACGTACACAAAAAAGCCCACTCCGAAGCTTGGGTGTAGCTGCAAACAGCCCTAAAGGTCGAGTTAAGTTTATACGGATCGATTTAAAATCGTAGTTTAACACAAAATCGCCAGGACCCAGTTATAAAGACATCTAATCAAATATCTCGGCTTTATATTTCAGAAAGCCCGCTCTGCCTCACCTCTTGGTAATATGACCATTACTTTGAACTCAAGTGAAGACAAAACCTTGAGGGTGCACTCAGACTCAAGTGATGCTTCAGGTGATATGAGGGAAGATGTTACCAGACCTAGCAAAGGTAAGACCTTTGATAGAGGGAGAAAGCTAGCTAGCCAGCCATTCTGTAGAAGGTCCCGGGTTCGACACTTCAAAATAATAATAATAATTTGTGAATGTTTGTGATAAAGCAGAGAGCCTTTTCACAACTTTGAGGGTATCACAGTATTACAAGTCTTTCATTTACTCAATCATCATATTTATCATAGCTCGTTTCTTTGACTTGTAATGCCGCCATTGGTCGCTACTCGATTAAAGTAGCTACTCACTTGTCCCCACGGGGCTGAGTGCACCCCGAACTCCAAGCACAGAGCCGAAAAACTTGGAGGCCGGGACCTCCGGAGAGCAAGCCTAGTGTGATACCCACTCGGTCACGGAGGCTATCAGCACTTTACCTCTGGACTAACGGTGCCGTAAATGGCATTCTTTTTTCCTTTTTTTTTTACATAGCAAAAGGTGCTCTCATTTATTTTTATATAAGTACAATAAACAAGAATACAACACATTTTGTTTTCAGTTGGAGGTGATACCATAGGCAACAACACGCGAGCCATAATGCAGCGCTATGAAGACGATAGAGACTCGATATGTACCTCAGTGAGCAGTGTAATGTCCACCAGTCAACTCGCGAGAATCCTAGAGCAACATTCCGATATGGAATCTCAGTCTGAATTATTCCAGGAATTCCTACAAGAAGGTAAGGGAAATGTTTAGGCACTACGTCCCTTAAGGGGTATCACTTAAACCAAGCAACAATGCCATTGTTGGAACTTAAAGGCCATTGTTGGAACCGTGTACAGACGGGGTCGGCGTTTTTCGTCAGCCTCTCAATCAGCCCTGAGGTGATTGCTTTGTTCTGACATTTGGTTTTGGCTACAAAATAATTTACGAGTGAATGCCCTTCGCACTCAACCTTTGCTATTTCTTTAGCAAGGGAAATTTCAGGCCGGAAACCTCCCTGTGTAAAGTCCCCCAGCCAGACTAAGCTGGTCTAGGCAAGCGCGCTACCCTTCAGGCTAACTAGGTATTTATTACAGATTTGATAAGTGATGCCCAAACCAGCAGTGAAGTCTTCAAAAGACCCAGCCGAGTTCCAAGTGATGCTAAACCATTAGGTACCAATGTACCGGGCTCTGCTGACCTATCTCACTCTAGTCACCTACTAGTACCGGGGATTTTGGATCAGTATAATGCTGGCCACGAGAAGTATAAACCGAGACATTCTAGCTCCGTGTCATCACTGGGAATTATTGATGAAAACAGTGCTGGTAGGTAACCAGTTTGAAATCAAACCTGTCACTTAGCACTTACAAGGCAGACGTCCTACCCTCCAAGCTACCAGGCTGTTAACAAACACTTTAAATAAAACTATAGACCCCACTCTTCGATGTATGAATTTTATGGTGTATGGCAGAAAAAAAATATATATACGAGTATAAATATATCCTTTATTCTGCTGTCACCATTTGGCTATACAGCTGAAGACGCTATATAAATAACAACCCCAGTTTCATTCTAGATCATCAATCTCTTTTCAGAATTCAGTACTGTGTTTCAAGAAGTAGATCCCGATGATAATTTCGACCACATCTTACAACCCAAGCCAGTTAGATCCCAGATATCCAATAGCCAAGATACCATACCAATGCACCAGGCAACCAATATGCAATCTTGAAAGTTCAGGGTTCCGCAAAGATGTTCACCTTTTGAAAAGGGTTCCGCGGGCCAAACTAATTAAGAAACACTGGCCTAAATAACCGCAAAACATATGTTGAACTTAGCCCCGGAGCTCCTTTTTCATAGGTTTGATAGCTAACTAGGCTGGCTCTTTTATCCTTATTAAATCAGTGTTCCTCAAAGTCACATTGTGGTTGTGTTCTTTGCTACAGATTCCTCTGTATGGATATTTGGGCAGATCAAAGGTGGAAATCACGGGTGTTCAGAAGGACATCAATCAACGTATGATCATATCCATGACCTCATCCAGTATACAAGCCCTGTTCACACTCAATAATACCGGTAAGTTAAACTACTTCGAGCGTGGTTGGTATTTGGATGGGTGACGGTGGTGTATGTTGATCTGTTATAAAGTTCGCCCAGGCGGGCATCGAACATGCGACAAGACTGGCATGATATGTCGGGCAGTCCCTTTATTTCTAAACATAGGGGACCGGCCGTCGATTGATGAGATTAATCTATGTTATCGAGGCAGTGTGAACGTGCCAGTCGAAATCGATCGATCGCCATTTGGCCAGTCGACTATGTTTGGACACACCTTAGCATTATACATATCTACATAACGCCCACCCCATTTAAGTAGGAGAAGGTTAGGAAGAAGAAAATTATACCTCTACAACCCTACATAATGTAGAAACGATTGGGTAATAATACTAATATTCGTTTGAGGTCATGTTTGAAACGGAACGGTTTGATATTGGACCGGGCGACCAGAAAACGGTTAAGGTAATGTAGGTTACTTGTCTCTTTCGATTCTCGCCCGAGGCGGATTTTATCCTGAACGGATAAGGTCCGTTCTCGGAATGGTTGGGGTTCTCCTATCCTGTCTTCCTTATCTCTTCGCTTTCGGGACGCAAGTGTAATGCTATCGTTATAACGCGAGTCAATACAGAGCTTATGGATGGGGAAATACCCAAACGAGTGGTAAGTAATGAGGAACAGGGCCCAAGTGTAATGCTATCGTTATAACGCGAGTCAATACAGAGCTTATGGATGGGGAAATACCCAAATGAGTGGTAAGTAATGAAACTCCTGAGCCAAAAAGTTAATTCTTGAGAAAAATTAACTCCTTTTGATTCTTTTTCCAATGGCCTAAATCAGTGTTTCTTAATTGGTGTTCCGCGGAACCTTAGGTTCCGCGAGCTGACGGCAAGGGTTCCGCGAGATATTTTGGAAAAATCATACACTAGAATTAACGAGTGGTAAGTAATGAAACTCCTGAGCCAAAAAGTTGATTCTTGAGAAAAATTAACTCCTTTTGATTCTTTTTCCAGTGGCCTAATAACCGCAAAACATATGTTGAACTTAGCCCCGGAACACTGTTGAATATGAAAATTTAAGTAAAAATCTTTGATCTTTTTTTATAGGTTTGATAGCTAACTAGGCTGGCTCTCTTATCCTTTTTAAATCAGTGTTCTTCAAAGTCAAATTATGATTCTGGGTGTATTTGTCCACAGATTCCTCTGTATGGATATTTGGGCAGATCAAAGGTGGAAATCACGGGTGTTCAGAAGGACATCAATCAACGTATGATCATATCTATGACTTCATCCAGTATACAAGCCCTGTTCACACTCAATAATACCGGTAAGTTAAGCTACTTCGAGCGTGGTTGGTATTTGGATGGGTGACCGTAGTGCATGTTGATCTGTTTGTTATAAAGTTCGCCCAGGCGGGCATCGAACATGCGACTAGACTGGCATGATATGTCGGGCAGTCCCTTTATATCAACAGTTTAATATAGCTCCACTTTATTGGGTATTGAAGTGTGTCTAATTGTCTAAACATAGTGGACCGGCTGTCGATCGACGAGATTAATCTAGGTTAAGGCGGTCTCTTCCTGATCCTTTCTGTTCCGCGTCCATTTTAGTTTAGCACTATTGCACTATTAATCTATGTTATCGAGGCAGTGTGAACGTGCCAGTCGAAATCGATCGATCGCCATTTGGCCTGTCGATTATGTTTGGACACACCTTAATATTATATCTACATAACGCCCACCCCATTTAAATAGGAGAAGGTTAGGAAGAAGAAAATTATACCTCTACAACCCTACAAAATGTAGAAACGATTGGGTAATAATACTAATAATCGTTTTTATTTCCATGCTTTTTTCAGGGCAGGCTCCAGCATTCGCTCTGCTTCGTTCGAGTAACTCGCGCGTCCTCAAAATAGACAGCGCCCGCGAACTTCTCCTCCCGGCCAATTCCGACCCCGTTATAGTCGAACTGAGTCTGGCCCTGAGCGAGTTCAATAGCGCGGTGACCGAGTTACTGAGTCGTGCGCCGAGTGATGTGATTGAGATCGCTCGAGTCACTCTCATCTATGGCGAGGAGTCGGCGAGAGCCCGACTGAAACGGTGAGTTAGTGAGTTATAAAAAAAGAACTACTCAGTCAGTGAGTCAGATCCTAACTCAGTCCGACATATTTTTACATGATTTCTGAGAAAGAACATCGAACAACGAAATGAAAACAAATTAATATCAGTCAAATAATAAACGTGTGTAAATGTTTAATAGTTCTTTTCAACAATAACTTAATAACAGAGCGCAGTGGCACTTAAAATTGTAATAAAAATAAGAGACAGTATTATCTTTATAAGACAATAGATAAATATCACTGTGACTTTAACATGGGATAAAAGGTGTCCGTCTTAGAACTCCAAACCTATTCGATTCCCGCCCTTATCTGTTTAGGATAAAGGCGATTCAGATAAGGTTTGTTCTCGGAACGCCTGGTTTTCTCTTATCTTGTCTTCCTTCTCTCTTCGATTTCGGGACGATAATACCTTAGCAGTTACAGTTCCCTCTATCAAACCTCTTTTTTATTTTTATCCCATAGGAAGGAAAGTAATGTGTTATAAAACCTCTTGAAAAAAGGAAGTTATAAATATGACTTCCCTTCTATCTCTTCTTCTTGGGCGCCAGCTCCAAGCCACGAATAAATCGCTTCTGAATGTTGAACTTTTCCGTGAGCAAATTGTGCACGAACACTATTTGGTTCCCCTGGACTTGCACTTGGGCAGCGTTGTTCACCATGTTGATGCAAGTCGACGCTGCAACCCCGTGCTGACAGAGCTTGCAGAACTCTTTCAGGTCGATGCCGTACACGTCTAGGTTGTTAACCAGGGTGACCTTCTTGTTCCCGGACCGCGTGGCGACTTGCAGGTCGATGGGTTTCAGTTTACCTGTTCAGGAAAACAATAAAAGTAACATAAGTATAGGTATAAGTATGTAAATGTAAATGCAGTTTGTGTTATTATGTCACAACTTTGGTACTCACTGCAACATTGTAGGATTTTCCCAATATCTCAATAATCCTAAAATCCAATGTTTATCTATCATGTTGGCACCGGTCGCTATGCGCATTTATGTCATAGCTACTCATTTTCCTCACGAGGCTGAGTGGGCCCCGCAACAGCCAGTCACGGAATCAATCATTTGGATGATACAAATTTCTTGACCCCGCCGGGAATCGAACCCGGGTCTCCCGCGTGCAAGGCGAGCGCAGTGACCACTACGCCATGGGAGCTGACAGACCACAATCATATGTAATTAAGTAATAGGTTTGTAGGAGTAGCTCAAAATTGTTCGACAATTCGACCACAATAATAAAATTATGTAGGTAGGTAAGTACTTTGAGGTAAAGAGACTCTTTAATTCTATTCGAGCTGTATAATTAGTTAATAAATTAGTAAGCACTACTGTTACAAGAGGTTGACAAGTGTAATTTACGTTGTTAACCTAGGAGAAAAATTCGATTTTTTATACATATTTTTTCTCGTAGGTACTTAACTTATCAAGTGTGACCTTTTCTACCTCTAGGTCAAATAACTTCAACTTCATAGGTAATAATAAGTAGGTACCTACTTTACTTAAGTACGTAAGTAGGTGCTTTGAAAAAAAAAGTCTACCCTCTCTTGTTTTTTCTTCGGACATACTCGAAGTTTGTTAAGTGCTGGTGCGTTTTAGACAGTTTTTCCTCGTGTTGGTTTTTCACTTTTTCTCCGTTGGATATTTTTACTCTCCTTGACTTGTACTTACCTATTTTTTGGATACTTATACAACGAGTTTGGAGGACTGTCTGGTTGATTTGATGGAGAGGAGTGATAGTAGCTGACGGTAAGTGAAAAGTGACCTCCCTATTTATTACCTGAGGCACCTAGCCTGTCTGATTAAAAAAAAAAAAGGCCACTGCGAAAACCTTTCAAACAATTAGAAGGCGAATTCGTTACTCGTACTGTGTGAAACTATAAACATGTTTCCCCTATTAATACACCTCGCTAAATTTTATGACTTGGCCGAGATTCGAACAACCAACCTCCAGATCCGAAGTCCACCGCGCTAACCACTACACCACTGAGATTGGCCCTCAGGGGAGAAGACAAATCTCTTACACCACGGTGTCTGACAAGGTTAAAACCTCAGTACACTACTCCTACTCCCTTGAGTATAAAATCCCCAACAGTTAGTGGCGTAGCGTGGCTTAAGATCAAACTCAGGAAAAGTCCGTCTTTAAAATTGCGAAAAATTACTTCTGATGAGCTATACTAAACTTACAAAGGCTAAAAACAGAGTAGAGTGGAGAGCGAGCATAGAGCTTTTGCTTCCAGTTCTATGCGGTTCGAAGTCGTCACTTCAAACCTCCCTCTAATTGCTCAATGCTCTCCGATCTACTCTGTTTTAGCCTAAGGCGCGTTTCACACTGAGGTAACACGTCGCAAGTAGCAAGTCGCAAGATGCTACCGCTTACGTCCTGAATCATGTTCAAAGAAACATGAACTTTCACATTGGAGTAACAACTAACAACATGTGACAATAAAAATGAACTGCGTAGGTATCAAAAAATAATTTTTTCCACAAACAATCACAAGTAGCAACTAACAAAACTCCAGACTGTTGGTGTTGAAGTAACACTGTTACTTGTTTCCAGGGTTCAAGTAGCAACATGTATCCTCAGTGAGGAAGGTTTCATTTGAAATAATGGTCTGGTCTTTGAAGATGCATGCTACGTAGCATCTTGCGACTTGCTACTTGCGACGTGTTTACCTCCAGTGTGAAAGCCGCCTAAGGGATGAATAATAATACAATTTGCTAGGGAATTTGTAAGCAAGGAGCCTTCTTTACAAATGTGTATTCTCAAAGTGCGACATAGATGATGACGTAGATTGTTTAACATCATGATGTCATTGAAAACATATCGGCAGATATATACAAGACAGGCGTCACTGATATAGGACTGTACTTCAATCTAGTATTCTAATAAATGTGAGAGACGACGATGCTCTATTCCAAATCATACTAGTAGTCAAGTACTGTGATGGTGACTCTTGGTGCGTGTAGACCTGTTGCATGACCCTAAAGAGCACTCGCCATATAGACATGCATCTTGAATTTAGACCCGGTACTACCACTGTATTTCTCATTAATAGTATCAGCATAGCATAGACAATAGAGGCGGGAGTGATGTGCGGGGTATCCTCTCGTACTTTTCGCCCTGCTTGATTGCCGCTCACACGACTGCACCTCTCAATCCGCTGATCGCATCCTATGATACATGGTCTGACTAAGTGAGTCTAGATGCTCCAGTGTCTGTCTGTGACGTCTGTCTGTGTGTACTCTGAATCATCATATCGAACATCTGCCTCCCTTCTATCAACTCTTCATCTTTCCATTAACACCTTCGTGAGCAATGTAAGAATTAATTCTTTCATAATTACTAACTAGAAGCAAACTACATTGTAATACAATAGGGCTAAACAAAACTTGAGTCTTTGGAGTAATTAGATGGTATTGTCCTCATGTATGAGCGCTATGCTAAATCCATATCTCTAGATTTTAATTAAAGTATAATCATCTGGCGTGTGTATAAGATTATTCGAGGAATAGCGAATCTATTAAAAGCCTACAATCTTAGAAAATAAACCCGTGGACGATCTGCTGGATTCCAGTGATTGAAGTGGGATAACACTTCAACCGTTCACACTGCACCGGAATTTTTCTTCTTGTCACATATATGTGGAGCAAAAGAAACTAAATGTACTGCTATTTTTGTTTGTATAGCTCCTCGGGCGCCTTTGAGAAAATTTCGTGACGAATGAAAAATTGTAAAACAAAAAATCATTTCCTGTATTTCGAAGGAAAGTCTGGACGATGGCGCCCATGTGCTGTTCCTATATTTCTTCATACAGTTCATACACCCCCACGCTCACTGACTATTGAGTAAAAAAATGTTATTTTATAATATCTTACATAGATTTTAAGATTGTTAAAATGTATCATCGTGTCAAGTTCGTGTATACAGTGTGATACATGGAATCCAACGTACAATAAATCGGTTACAGTAATGCGACCCATATACGGACCTA
>NW_007383080.1:0-3740 GCF_000475195.1 Diaphorina citri | reverse complement strand
GAATTGAAAGGCCATACAATAACTCAGCACTTCGTCCCGACACATATGTACCTACTCGCAGTATCTAATACTAGTATGCAACAACTACGAGGAAAGAACTTGTGGCACCCGAAACTAGAACGGGTTTATAGGATGTCCCTCCCTAGACATCGTTTCTTGTGTTGGTGTTACACTGAGAACTCCTTTGTGACTAAATTATTCTATTTTCCCTCGGGTCGGATCCAATCGATAGTTTGGAATTTTCTTCTAGCGTTTCTAAAAATGAATTTAAAAGTATAGTTGTCACGAAGGCCCCCATCAAGTTGTATCCCAAAACGCCAATAAATCCGGTGACCACTTTTTCTTAGTATTTCCTACAATTTTTTAAAAAAGTTCTTAGTTGTAAAAACCGAGTCCTCAATAGTAATGAATGTGTGAGCAAAACCCATAAGGGGTAGGTATTCGAGACATAACTGAGCGCGGAAATATTCCTACTCGCAATGTGAACCGCCCGGGACAAGGACCTCTGCCGTGCTTCCGAAATGGCTCTACAGTGGCTGTGAGTAGCCCGGAGTACTTAAAAGTTGAGGCAGTGACCCCAGAACCAGAAACTCTTAGACTTTGGTCAGCTATACAGATAACTAGAACCTTTAATGAAATGTTGAATCCGCAGTTCAAAGGGCGTTAAACTTTTGTTGTTGACAGTTGATTGACATTATCTAATTTGAGTTTATTTCCCATCCTGCGTAGCTACCCACGGCTTTATGAAAGTAGTCTTCTTGTACTAATTAACATGGACTTATGGGACAAATAGGACGGTCCTTACTCCTGACTTTCAGGGAAGGGAAATGGGTTCGTCCCGAGATTTGTTCCCAGAATACATAAAAACCGAATGTCCTCATTTAAGTCGGGTCGCGCGTCGGGTTTTTTTTACTTTTTTTTTTTTTTTTTTTTTTTTTAGGTTTTAACATGTTAAAATGATAAAAAGAAAAGTTCTCCCAGAACTATTTCCTCCCGGACATTGAGAACAAGCAAAAAACTAACGTTTATGAAAGTTGCCCAATGAAAGACCCCGACAAGACCAACCTCCTGGGACGTGGATTTTACCCTTCATATAAGAGTAGCCCCGGGTAGACTACCTCCCTGTATGATCGGCCTATCCGTACCGATGCTGTGTCTGTCGTAACCCCGGCCAGATTAAATGTCGACAAGTAGACCCGATGCTTTATTTTTGCCGCCACTTTGTGAGCAGAAAAATTTGAAATTTTTTTGATTTATTACTATGGATTAAATTTTTTTTTTTTTTGTTTGTATGATTTTTATTTAACGGATTTTTTGTTTTGGTTTGAGTGGAACTCCTCGTCAGTAAGGATAACTCGTCCCGGTCCGCTTTCAAAGAGAGCCTACGCGCAAGGCGTAAAGAGTCGGGAACTTCGGATTGTGTCCAGCCGGGCCGGGAAAACCCCAGGCGGTAACCACCGGGCTGTGCGACAGGTCGGTCTACACTCCGGGCCGCCACGTCAGCTCGAGTTCGCCCCTCTCGCCGCCTGTCTGTCCTGTCCCCACTGCCCCGTCTCCGAGAGTCTCCTCACCCTTTCGCAATGTCCCCACACTTCGCTCCTCCCTCCCCTCCCTCTCCGCACCTTAACTGAGTCCCAACCGTTTCCCAATCACCTTCCTTTAACTGCTTAACCTTACCTTATTGGGACCAACCCCTCACCAAATCCACGCCTTTTTGAACCTGGAACTGACCACTTAAATGACAACTCCTTAAATCAACCTTTTCAACCTTCTAAACCGTTACTTGATTGGGACTCAAACTCTCCTCAATCACCTTTCTTACTCGTCACCTAATATCCCGGAACTGTTCTTAAACCGACCCCTAACCGCTTCTTAAACCTTAATTGCCCATTGGGTCCAACTCCTCCCCAAATCCCACCTTCTTATACCTAAATACCCGAACTGACCTGTTCTTAATCACCCTCTTAACGCGAGCCTAATATGAGACGCAACGCCTTCTTAATCACCCTGTGGAGAGCCGAGATGGCAAAGGACGAGGAACTCTCTTTAAATCACCTTCAAATAGACCATAGGACTGACCTATTCCCCCCGTAGGCCAATCAACCCTCCTTAATCCCGGAACTAATAATCGGACTGACTTTCTTTAAATGACGTCCTCGTAATCAGACCTAATAAGCGACTAACCCTGCCTAAGTTCCGATGAGACAGGATTGACCACCTTACCCTCTTCTCCTCAAGACTACTCCACACGAGTGAGGACACTACACTTAGCCCTTCGTTACCTCTGAACCCTCTCGCTCCCTAACATTAGCTGCTCTTCTAGGTCTCGGGACCCCTCCCGCTGTGTGTTCCAGTGTTTGCCAATCTCTTTTCAGGACTTTCCTTGTCCTGTTCAGTATTTCCAATTTATTAAACCTGGTCTCAGGCTCCGCTGTGTGTTCCTACTTCGAGCGTGGTTGGTATTTGGATGGGTGACCGTAGTGCATGTTGATCTGTTTGTTATAAAGTTCGCCCAGGCGGGCATCGAACATGCGACTAGACTGGCATGATATGTCGGGCAGTCCCTTTATATCAACAGTTTAATATAGCTCCACTTTATTGGGTATTGAAGTGTGTCTAATTGTCTAAACATAGTGGACCGGCTGTCGATCGACGAGATTAATCTAGGTTAAGGCGGTCTCTTCCTGATCCTTTCTGTTCCGCGTCCATTTTAGTTTAGCACTATTGCACTATTAATCTATGTTATCGAGGCAGTGTGAACGTGCCAGTCGAAATCGATCGATCGCCATTTGGCCTGTCGATTATGTTTGGACACACCTTAATATTATATCTACATAACGCCCACCCCATTTAAATAGGAGAAGGTTAGGAAGAAGAAAATTATACCTCTACAACCCTACAAAATGTAGAAACGATTGGGTAATAATACTAATAATCGTTTTTATTTCCATGCTTTTTTCAGGGCAGGCTCCAGCATTCGCTCTGCTTCGTTCGAGTAACTCGCGCGTCCTCAAAATAGACAGCGCCCGCGAACTTCTCCTCCCGGCCAATTCCGACCCTGTTATAGTCGAACTGAGTCTGGCCCTGAGCGAGTTCAATAGCGCGGTGACCGAGTTACTGAGTCGTGCGCCGAGTGATGTGATTGAGATCGCTCGAGTCACTCTCATCTATGGCGAGGAGTCGGCGAGAGCCCGACTGAAACGGTGAGTTAGTGAGTTATAAAAAAAGAACTACTCAGTCAGTGAGTCAGATCCTAACTCAGTATCCCTATAACAGGGTTTATACGCGACCTGGAAAACCTGGAAAAGTCATGGAAAATCGTGAAAATTTAAAGAAAACCTGGAAATATTATGGGGATTACATATTACAAAAAGAGTAAATGAACACCCTGATTAATAATTAATACTAATTATTAGTAAAAAAAAAGGAAAAGAAAAAAAAATGTGGGACTTTTCTCATGAAATTCCTGTGTGCGGGGTCCAGTATGTAGGAATATTGCACCCATTAACACGTTAAATTTGTATGTTTTCCTTGACAGGATTGTAAGCAGAGTAGCACCGGGATGTCCTAGTCTAATAGATTATCCTTACCTGTCTGATCTGACCAATATGTTCCAAGGCGAAGTCTACTGTAGTACGAAGAAGCTGAGAGACTCCAAGGTAAAACCTCGATTTATATCATACTTTATTTTAAGTGCAGAAAAATTGTTGAAAATATCAGTTTTTTTTTTTTTTTTTTTT
>NW_007383079.1:2944-6453 GCF_000475195.1 Diaphorina citri | reverse complement strand
GGGGGGGGCGAGGGTCCAAACACTAATGGACGGGAGGGGGGTGCTCCGACAGTAGGTAGGTACAGGAGAAAAATGAAGCTCGAAGGTAGGGGAGGGGGGCGGTTGGGCCCCCTCGACCCCAATTTTTCGGAGTCTGACGTACAGTAAAGGAGAAAAATGGAGCTCGAGCGGCCCACCCTAAATACGGCCCTGATAGACAGGGTGACTCAGAGACCATTTTGAGATTTTTGCATTAAGAGAAAATTCTGTGTGGAAAATTTCAACTTCCTAGGTTGAACAGTTGACTCAGAGACCATTTTGAGATTTTTGCATTAAGAGAAAATTCTGTGTGGAAAATTTCAACTTCCTAGGTTGAACAGTAAAAAAAAAAGTACCTACGTAAGTTATTACTATAGGTACCTACTAGCTATACATACCTATGTATGTATAAGGCAACCTGGGACTTTATTAACACATCAGTAAAACACACTGCTATCACGTCACTTCACGTGAGTTCATTTGGAGTCAGAAGGATGAGTTCGATTCCCGCCCGGGGCGGATTTTATCCTGATGGGATAATGTTCGTTCTCGGAACGGCTGGCTTTCTCCTATCCTGTCTTCCTTCCGGAAAAAAATCGTGTCGTGCATATAGTGGGAAAACCCTCCATTTGAATTACATTGCCTACGAACTACAAAGACATTCGGGGAAAAATCGGATGAAACTATGAACTCTGTTCGCGGATTTGGCAATTATGTTCGCGGATTCGCGTCCCGAATCGACATTTTGGATATTTGGCAAGCCTACTGTTATAGAGAGTTGGGATCTGACTCATTGACTGAGTAGTTCACTGAAAAGAGTAGTTCTTTCTTTTACAAATCACTCAATCACTCTTTACCCATCTCATTTTTACTTCCTCCATCTCCCTCTATTCTTCCTTCAACTACATAGTTTTTCTTTCTTCACTATTGTTATTCTTATGATTTTCGTTTTCTTCTTTTTACCCTACTATGTAATGGTTGTTCATGAACTGTTAATAAAAAATAAACTTGAATATTTTATTGAAAAAAAAAAAAAAAAAAAAAAAAATCTCCGGATTAGGTATCTAGTATTGACTGCTAAGGTCAGTATCTACCATAATTATATATTGTTTTTCCGTATCTTTTTTTTAATATCTATATTTGTGCACATACAATATTGTATACCTACTGAAACACAATAAATAAATATTCAAATATTCAATTGATGGACGTGTGTAGGCGCCTTTAAGTGAAGTTTCTATTTACTTACTCTTGCTTTGCTGTTAAGTTTAAGCTGCAGGGCCGGAGTTTTGATCTGACTCATTGACTGAGTAGTCCAGAGAAAATATAATATATCCAACAATAGGCCCCCTCCTCAAAAAGAGGTTCCCAGAGAGATTTTTCGTAAATTCGTAGATTACACAAAAAGCCCACTCGGAGACTGACACTCGTATTTATGAACAAGAATGATCGTTCTTAGATCAGTCTCAAGTCAAAATTGACCAATCAAATGCCTTGAGACTTATGCTTAGCACGAACTTAAGAGCCAGCATTTTGTTCATTAATATGGGTGTTTGGTGCAAGGGCAAACATCCTTTAAAGGATAGGTTCAGCTTCTACGTCAAAATTGACCAATCAAATGCCTTGAGACTATGCTTAGCACGAACTTAAGAGCCAGCATTTTGTTCATAAATATGGGTGTTAGGTGCAAGGGCAAACATCCTTTAAAGGATAGTGAAGCTTCTACGTACGAAAATCTTCATAGACTGAACAGTTAACTGCTAAGATCTTATCATCTCGAAAACGAAGAGAGAACAAAGACAGGATAGGAGAAAGCCAGCCGTTCCGAGAACGAACCTTATCTGTTCAGGATAAAATCTGCCGCGGATGGGAATCGAACCCCCAACCTGGCGCTGAGAACAGCCCTGATTACCTGTTGCTATGCAGTATGGTGTGGATGTAAATGAGGCATTATTATGCTAACCAACATCTTCTTTGGAAATTTCTTTTGTCTTTGCTACGTCGAGTATAACGGTTCTGTTTGTACCTATTTGTAGCTCGACGATGTTGCATTTAGTTTGATAATTGCAGTATGGTGTGGATGTAAATGAGGCATTATTATGCTAACCAACATCTTCTTTGGAAATTTCTTTTGTCTTTGCTACGTCGAGTATCTAACCACTTACTGAGGTTGATTCTTCGGTTCTATTTGTACCTATTTGTAGCTCGACGATGTTGCATTTAGTTTGATAACTTGATAAGAATGATAAGATAAGACCAGCTCTTTTTACTTTCCTTATCCTATAGGAAGGAAAGTAATGTACCTAATCGGGTCGCTGGTCAGTTTTTAGTGCCAAAACACGTTTTGAGGTCCCTAGAGCCTAAATACAAAGTTTCAGCCATTGGTCCGTGTGTGTGTGTGTCTGTCTGTCAGAAAAGGGATAAAAATCCCGTAAGTAAGAACACTGGTTAGGTACAGTTCTCTCTATCAAACCTCTTATTTAAAAAGTTAAAAGCTTTCTTCTACATATTTTTAGATCGACTCAGTAGGTAGGTAAATACGGTTCAAACTAAATATGTACCTATTTAGTTACCATTACCACTTACCACATTTGACCCCAGCTACATAAACAAACAGACAGAGTTCTCAAAGTTAAATAAAAGCATGTGAAAGTAAACACCAGCTTATCCACCTGTTAATCCTACATCTTTGCGTCTTCCTAATCCTTTTCCCATTTCTCGAAACTCTCCGAGAAACTTCTTAGAAAAGCCATTACGTCTAAAGTCTAATCCATTTGGAAGATAATTACAAGCTTGTGTGTTCAGTGTATTCGAACATGACTTTTAACTCCCCTAAAGTCTGAAACAGAGTGGCTCTCAAACTTTTCCGAGCGCAGAACAAGTCGCACACTTCTGGGAGCGACAGATATACCTAAATGGTGCAGCCACCGGAATGTTCCTGTGGGCAACCACTCACTGTCAACACACATTTTTACGGAATGTCCCTTGCTCCACAGGATCTACGAGTCAAAAGGTTTGGGTCACCCACAGTGAACTTAAGTACCATCCTCAAAGATTCACAAGTAGAAATCAATAAGTCCCTCAAATTCGTCTAATATTCCAAAATCTTGACGCACGTGTGAGTTTCTCCTTGAAAAAATACGTTATTGGCTCCACTGTGGGGTTGGGGAAAGACAAAGCGGGGTAAATTGCCCCAAGGTATTGAGAACGGCTGCTCAAGTCAAGGTAAGGGTAATCATGTTGAAAACAAGAGACATTAACCTTCAATATTTCAATACACACCCAGAGTTCAGTGACTTGACATTCTGGCGGCCAAAATTACCCCCAACCTACTCCTAACCCCAACCTACCCTATCTTTGACGAAGTTAGTGCTATACCTAACGTGAATTAGAGGTTCACTAAAATAATATTGGGGTATGTCTACAATTCTACTCTGTATACGGAGGTTTCATGTCTAAAGGTGTGTCCAGACATTGTCTAAAGCAGTGGC
>NW_007383079.1:0-2004 GCF_000475195.1 Diaphorina citri | reverse complement strand
ATATGTTTTCTCGTTATGTTGCTTTGTTTCATGTTTTCAAATCAGATATAACGAACTGCTCCCTGGTTCTAATTGAGTTGAGAATTCTGCGGAAGACGAAGATAAAAGAAGAAGAAGAAGGAGAAGAAGAAGTATTGGGAGGAGAAGAAGAACAAGAAGAAGACGACAGAGAAGTAAAAGAAGAAGTGGGAGACGAAGGAGAAGAAGAAGACGGAAGAAAAGAACAATGAGTTGAATAAGGAGGAGAAGGAGAAAGGAGAATACAGAGAAGAGGTGGAAGGAAACGTAGAAGACAAAGATAAAAAAAAAATACTCCAGAGACTAAGAGAAAAGACAAGTAGAAGAAGACAAAGACAAATCAATAGAAGAAGACGTTAAAGAAAGAGTATAAGAAGTAGAAGAAAAAGAATACAAAAGTAATAGAAAAAGACGAAGTAAAAGGAAGAGTAGAAGACGAAGTAAAAGGAAAAGAAAAGGTAGAAGAAGAGGAAGAAGACAAAGCAATATAGAAGAAGAGGTACGAAAAAAGAAGAGTAGAAGTAGAAGAAAAAGAAGACGAAGTAAAAGGAAAGGAAAAGGTAGAAGAAGAGGATGGAGGAGGAGGAGGAGGAGGAGGAGGAGGAGGAGAAGAAGAAGAAGAAGAAGACAAAGAAGAAGTAATAGGAGAACAACAACAAGAAGGAAAGAAAGTAGAAGTACTTGGAAGGAGACGCAGGAAAAGAAGATGTAGGAGACGAAGAAGAAGAAGACGGAAGAAAACAACAATGAGTCGAATAAGGAGGAGAAGGAGAAAGGAGAATACAGAGAAGAGGTGGAAGGAAACGTAGAAGACAAAGATAAAAAAAAAATACTCCAGAGACTAAGAGAAAAGACAAGTAGAAGAAGACAAAGACAAATCAATTGAAGAAGACGTTAAAGAAAGAGTATAAGAAGTAGAAGAAAAAGAATACAAAAGTAATAGAAAAAGACGAAGTAAAAGGAAGAGTAGAAGACGAAGTAAAAGGAAAAGAAAAGGTAGAAGAAGAGGAAGAAGACAAAGCAATATAGAAGAAGAGGTACGAAAAAAGAAGAGTAGAAGTAGAAGGAGAGAGAGAGAGAGAGAGAGAGAACAATTTAATGTTCTCCATTGTCTTCTATCAAATTCAAATTTCTTCAGTTGAATAAGAAGAGTCACACAAACAATACTCCAACATCTTTGTTTTTTCTCTTGTTTTTTCGCCTCCTCCTCCTCCTCCTCCTTCTTCTTCTTCTTCCTCTTCTTCTTCCACTCCTTATTCTTCTTCCTCCTTTCCCTCCTTCGTCTTTTGTTCTCTTCCTCTCATTCCTCCTCCATTCTCTTTATCCTTCCTTTCTTATGCAACCCCCTCAAACAGTTCTTTCTCCTAGTCATTCTCCTCCTCCTTCTTCTTCTCCATCTTCTCATCCTGGTCCTCCTCCTTTTTCTTCATCTTCATTTTCATATCTTCCTTCTTATTTTTCTCCTCCTCCGCCTTTCTTCTTCTGTTTTTTCGAAATTTTCTTTTGTCTAGGTTTGTTTTCTTCTTTTTCTCTATTCTTGTGTTTGTCTGTTTCATCAAGGAGGGAGATTGCTCAGTGATGCGACTTGTAATTTGCAATGTCTGGTGAATACAAGTTAGAAAAAAAGAGAGAGAGAGAGAGAGAGAGAGAGAGGATGAGGGGAAAACGGGAGAAATTTTTTTTTTTTTTTTTTTTTTTTTTTTTTTTTTTTTAAGAGAGGAGAGAGGATGAGTGGGAAACGGGAGAAACTTGGAACTTGAGGGGGAACTTTTGGGACTTGGAGGGGAAACTTGGGACTTTAGAGGGAACTGGGGTGACGTGAGGGTTGCTAGCTGACAGTTTATTTTCTTAGACAAAACCAGCATTTTATGAAGTGCGGAAAAATTGTTAGGGAGGGGGAGGAGGGAATTTTTTACCCATCATGACAATAGATACCTTTGTGAAAATTTGACTGGTAGTTGTGGAAGTCTCGAGATTCCCATCACT
>NW_007383078.1:0-6458 GCF_000475195.1 Diaphorina citri | reverse complement strand
AACGTAGAAGGTGTGATTTTCGTGAGTTGGACAAGCCTGTTCTATGGGGACAGACACACACAGACAGACAGACAGACACCGAAGCGAATACAATAGTCCGTCCCTATACCTTTTATTATTACTATTGTAATTTAATAAAGGAAGGACGGACTAAAAAATGCTTTCTTCAATCTTCAATCCTTTGAAACCAATCCATTCCAGTTCGAAAATTTAGGAAGGAATGCCAAAGTGTGGGCAATACTTATGAACCTATCTACTTCGAGTTTAACCCAATTCCCGCTGATTTTACTGTAGTACTAGTCTTGCTCCAGTCAAGTGTACAGTCCAAAATATTCTTACTAGTGAGTAAATAAATGGGAACATTCACAATTTCACATCATCTGTCCCTCAAGTTTTTTCCTCCTTTGTGGTCCAGAAATAAAGCAAATTAGCAATTTGAAAGAGCGTACTGAATTATTGTAGGTAGGTCAAACTAGTTTTATAATTCGACACATAGCTATAACTAAAAAATATACAGTAATTTGAGAATATTAAACAATACTAATTAGTTAAATAAGAAATAAACAAAAAATAAATTCGGTAGTAGGTACAAGCGCGAAAACTGGTTTATAAATAGGTACCTATATGTATACTACGAATACTATATCTGTGTAGATAGTAGATACCTTACTATAATTTTAGATGTACGGTTCATACTATGGTACAAGTATAGGTATGTATACCGTATAAAAAATATAAACTAAAAAAATACATAATGTAAAGTTATAGGCAAGTACCTATGTACGTAAAAAGTAGGTACTTGGATACGGTGGAATCTATATCGTGTGCCGAGTGGATGAGTTACTTATGTCCACTTTATATCCCTAGGTCAGACCAGAGTTTGACATCCCAGTTGGCTGGAATCCAAGAGCCCCAGGTTCGAAACCTTGAGCAAAAGCAAAATTATAAATCTGTAATTGATTCACTTGTACTCCATGAATCATGAATTCCTGAAATCTGAAGGTGCGCGGTTGGTATCCGGAGAAAATGGAGGTTCTGATTCCAACTTAGTTAAATATATTGCTACTGAATTGGCGCTAAATAATCGCTTCGCTAAGGTGCGTCTACACAATTAACCGAAGTTGGAAGACATATACCTATACCGTTCTAGTAGGAGTGAAAAGCCCCTTTACACCAGCAGTAGGCTAATACTATTATTGTGGTCAAATTCTCGGGTAAGATGATTCAACAGCTGGTGGAGTCAAGTAGACTGGCAGTGAATCAGCATATCCCAGACTTTCGCCGAAGATTCCTCTCTTTCCGTTTTTGTTCTCTTTTTGCTCTTTCTGCGAGGAGGTCTTGTCAGCAAGAGCTACTGCAGCTAACAACGCTAGGCAAACCTGGAACAGGAAGTACAGAGTGGCTCAGTCATGTGGAAAAACAAAGTACTACAGAGTTTTGAAAACTACCTATTTCCCTGTTATAAGACAGGTTCATACTCGGTTGATGAATATCGATAACAGTTTAAATTTAAAACACAACAAGAATCGGTCGAAGCATAATTTTTTACCTGAAATACACAAAACAATAGTACCTCAATTCTACGTAATGTAACCTGTATGCTATAATATGTAACATCTTTATAATAACCATAGTTATGTGTAGTTCTGCATAATGTTCGTTCTCGGAACGGCTGGCTTTTCCTATCCTGTCTTCGCTCTCTCTTCGATTTCGGGACGATGAGACCTTAGCAATTACAGTTCCCTCCATCAAACCTCTTGAAAACAGTTTAGGGTTCAGAGAAATAAAAATGCTGTAAGCATACAGTGATGGTACTGTGCAAAAAGTTTGTATGCTGTTTAAAAACTGTGTAAGTATTTGAAATGTCTAAATGATAAATAAATAATCGAACCCCTTAAACAGAATCATTAAAATTTAATTCTCTCTGCTTCTGGTTGCAGATCAACTTTTATACCACTCTTATCAATCGTCCTCTCCCATTCCCCCTCCCCTTCCTTTCCCACTTTTCACCCCCTCCTTACCCTCTAGTCGCCC
Source organism: Diaphorina citri (assembly GCF_000475195.1). Lineage (NCBI taxonomy): Eukaryota > Metazoa > Arthropoda > Insecta > Hemiptera > Psyllidae > Diaphorina > Diaphorina citri. The sequence goes on along the minus strand of NW_007383078.1, from coordinate 4,424 downwards.
TCCTACCCCTCTCTCCCTTTCCTCTTGTTATCGCGCGAATATTACACACCCTTCTATCCCGTCATGAGAGATTAAAAGAAAAGAACACTGCCAAAACCTATCAAGTTCAGTTGACACGTGAATCAATCGTCCTCTCCCATTCCCCCTCCCCTTCCTTTCCCACTTTTCACCCCCTCCTTACCCTCTAGTCGCCCTCCTACCCCTCTCTCTCTTTCCTCTTGTTATCGCGCGAATTTTACACACCCACCCCTTCTCTCCCGTCAAGAGAGATTAAAAGAAAAGAACACTGCCAAAACCTATCAAGTTCAGTTGACACGTGGCGTCACGTGACCAAGTGACACGTGACTCGAGCGTGATTTTCTGGTCAGACCAATTATCAGTCGAAAAGTCAACCACCTCTTTCTCCTCCTCCTTTCTCTGCATTGGATGGGGAAATGATCCTGTTTTTTCTCCAAGGGGGACTGGTTACAAGTGGTTACTATTGTGGCTACGTGAAGAAAAAATAGAAGGAGAAGAAGGAGGGGGAGAAGGAGGAGAAGAGGAATGAGGAGGAGAAGAAGAAGGAGGAGGAGAAGAAGGAGAAGGAGGAGAAGAAGAAGGAGAAGGAGGAGAAGAAGAAGGAGAAGAAGAAGGAGAAGGAGGAAGAAAAAAGTAGAAATTAGTATCTTACGAACCATTTGCGACCGGTGAGCAAACTGCCTACACTTCAGAATCTTGAGAAGGAGTGAAGATTTTTGCGTATCTTTACAATCTCCCCCCTTGACTAATTACAGCTCTGAATAATTCGACATACGCCGGATTCCAGATTTATTTCTATCGAAGAAATATATGTAACATGTACCTAGATACAATCAAGTGTTAGCTATTCAAGATTCTAGAGATTCAGTCAGTATTATGTATACATAAATCTATATTCTAGATCCAGATTCCAAAGTGTGTAAAATGTGTACCTATGTACTTGGATAATTGGACTTGTCAGAATTGCTTTATGTTAGATTAGAGTGATCTGATGGTCCAGTTCAGCCGTTACCAAACTGTGCCAAAACTGCGCCAAAATACCACTGATTTAGGTAGGTTTCTACAGGAAAGATCATTCCTTTCCCAGACTCCCATTTTCCAACCACTTTTCAGTATCGTGACCAATATTTTGGTGAACCTCTCTTCTCCTATCTTTTCCGTCCTCAGTATCCCTTACTCGTCTCTTTGTTCTACTCCTTTCTCTCACACACACTTTCTTTCTCTTCTCCCTACCTCCTGTAATCCCCTTTTTCTCTTCCTTTACCTTCTCCTCTCTTTTACACACGTTTTCTTTCTCCTCTCCACATCCCCTTCTCCTTATCGTTCTCCCCCGCCCTCTTCTTCATCTCTTCTTTTTCTCTCTTTCCTCTCTTCTTTATCTCTTCTCTTTATCCACTTCCTTCCTTCCTCTTTCTTTCCCCTCTCCTCTCTTTAACTCACTCTTCCCTCTCTCCTTTTTCGCATTCTTTTCCTCCGCTCTCTCTCCCATCCCTTCTAACTTCTCTTTCTCTCTTCTCTCTCACATGCTTTCTCTCTCTCCCTTTATTTCTTCCTCCTCCTTCTTTCCTCCCTCTCCTCTCTGACATACTTACACGCTTTCTTCCCCTCCCTCTCTTCAATGGTGCTAACAGTAATTTATTCCATAGAACCGTTGTCCTGGGCCTCACCGCTATGTTGGAATGTTACTAGTGCCACCACCACCACCGCCACCAAAGCATTGTTCTCTAATTTCCACATTTTCAACAAGAGCATAATTTCCACCGCTATTCTCTTCTTTTTTTTTATTATCCCCTATATGATTACTATTATTCCATAATTCCACGAGCATAAATTATGAGCTGGAATTGTTTTTTATTGTTATACACACAGCAAAAAAACCCGTTGTAATGCACAAATACCTGTTTTTGTTTTTTTTTTTTTTTTTTCTTTTTTAAGAGCTCTATTTCTTTGCCAGCCTACGGCCTAGTTATAGCTTCGAACCTTGGGAGGTAGGTAGTATTCCTGCTTTGTAAGAGCTAAGTCACGAGATTGATTCCCACCCTTGGTGGACGTTATCATAAGTAGATCAGGTTCGTTCTCGGAACGGCTGGCAATCTCCTATCCTGTCCTCCTTTCCTCTTCGATTTTGAACGATAAGAATTCCGTTGTTACAGTTTCTTCTATGAAACCTAGTCTGGGAGAATCTGCGTCTGATATGATGATGTCTTTGAAAAAAGGGCTATTTTTTCAAAGGTTCAATAAAGAGGTTGGCAAGTTGGCATGAATTAGTTATAGGTACGAAAATTTTCTTTTTAAGTATATCAGTATTTTAATTTTGCGAATTCCCCCTTCTTGGACAAACTCTGCGCCACTGGGGAATATTCCGTAGCGACTAATTTCTACCGCTTCGCACGTGTGATAAATATAGCAATGAACATGTAGAATTGTAGATAAAATAGTTTCCTTTGTGTACTGTTCAGACTGCAAAAGCGTGGAACATAGAGGATGCATAATTTGGTTGGGACTTTAGCCTTCCTAACTTTTGCATTAAATAAAGCTAGACCCAGTAGGACCCACATAACTAGGTATACCTTTCGTAGTGGGATTTCTAAAGTTCTGATAAATTTGGGTACCCAGCTACAGAATACATAGATTTATCTGGGCTCACGGCATGCGGCAGTACGTCAGTCCAAGTTCCACAGTGTTATTGACTAATTTACAATTTTATTAAACTCGTCATATCCAAAATTACAAAAGTCTGCAGTTGATGTTTTATTTTAATCTTATTATCTGTAGTTTCTTTCTTTTTTTTTCTTTTTTTTTTCTTTTTTTTTAATAAATTGGAATCAGTGAGGAGGATTTTCGACGGCAAAGGGGACGAAAGATGTGTGGATGGGAGGGCAAAAACGAAGAAGAAGAGGAGGCAAAAGAGAGGAAAGGGAGGTGAAAGAAGAGGAGAAGGAAGGGGGGAAGAAAAAGAAGTGGAGGGCAACGCAGATAGTGTTTGTGTAACAAATTAGAAGGACATTTTGTTGGAGCTCTGTTTTCCGCCCACATGACAGAATGTCACTGCAGAAGAACAGGCCCATTTTATATTTTCCGGATGTTTCAGTGAGTGGAGAATACCTACACCAGTCCCTGATGGATCATTGAAGTTAAGTAACGTTATGCGTGGTTGATATCCGAATGGATGACCGCACTTTCGCTTGGGCTTGGAGCCGCTCAGAATGAAGGGTAAAATCTCGTCGCGGAAAGCATACAAAAAGAAAGTAATACAGCTAATGCCGTTGAACCTTTGACACGTTTGGCAACGTAGCCTACTTTTTAGATGAATCCTTGCTGCCATATTCAAATGGATGAACCATAGTTATACGAAAATTTTCTTTTTAAGTAGGTATATCAGTATTTTAATTTTGCGAATTCCCCCTTCTTGGACGAACTCTGCGCCACTGGGGAATATTCCGTGTTTCACTTTTCATAAACGCAGCAAAAATTAATATCAGACTATGTATTGTATCCAAGGGAGATATTTATAATGTTATTATTTTTTTCCCTTTTGTTTGTGAAAATCGTCATATTGATTCAACATTTTCCTTTCCATATGCGCCGCCAATATGAAGTCATTAATATGAAATCAACAGTAGGAAGTTGTGAGAGGCTGTTGTAAACTTTTTCATTTATTAAAACAGTAGAAAATTTATTTATTGAAACAGTAGCTAAGAACTCCAGAAAGTCCCAATAGGGGGCTCTTAGGACTCTTAGGAAATTTTGCTTATGCCGCCACTCGTAAATTGCTAAGTTGTATACAAAACCTTGCTTTTGATTTTCTACCGTGACTAATATCGGTCATCAGTGTGATCCTTTTCCACTAGGATTTATACAGCTATCTATACCTAACTATCATGACGTCATTCTGGGATAGGTTTGTAGCTTAAAATCAACAAATTTGTTTAGAAATCAATTGAAAATGAACCTATTAGAAACCGTCCGTATATTCATGATCAGGAATCAGGATCACTCAAGTTGATAGATTCATTGATTTTGTTGTTTGTCCAGTCCATCTGCATTCAACGGGCCCTCAGCACTGTCAATGCCCTCCATTCCTAAAGTGCAACCACCCAATTTGATTGAAAAAAAAGAAGGAAAAAATGATATTCCAGTATTGAAAAAAAGTACCTAGATTTTTTCTGCTCTTAAAAAAGTAAGAAAATATATGCAAGCTGTTGCCGCCCGCCGCTTTACGTTCGCCAATCACGTCAGTCGCGTGGGCAGCTTAAAATGGCATGTTCGTACTGGTGCCGAAAATGCCAGTGTATCATCTATTGGGAGTGAGGCTATAAAACAAAAAACTAAATTCCCTATTAATCCCTCGATGTCAACGATAAAATATCTCGTAAGCCTCCAGAGGTGAAAATGTGTGGCCTTTG
>NW_007383077.1:0-6462 GCF_000475195.1 Diaphorina citri | reverse complement strand
TACAGGATCGTGCTAAACATTGGTGGATTGCACAAAAGATAACATGCAAGACTTGGGAAGATTTCACAGTACGTTTCAGTAAGTATTTCAACGGACCACCACAACTGGTACGTGCCCAAGCCCAGTTTTACGGTGAAACACAACAGGACAACGAACAATGTGAGAGATTCATTGGGAAAAAACTTCAAATGTGGCGAAGATTAAACCCTCACCTCGATGATCATCACGCTATCGCGTCAATAATACAAATGATGAAACCGGCCATTCGACCCTATTTAATCACAACGCCGCCAAGATCAATTGAACAATTACTTTCAATAACTTCTGAAATAGAAAGAGACTGTGCACAACCACACACAAAAGATCACCATTCTTCCCACAATACACAAAAAAGGAACACAGAATACAACAAGAAATCAGAACCTGTTCGTCATCCGAAACCAGAACCTATCCATGAAGGAGCTCCCAAATGTCATTTCTGCCCTGACTACCATTTCCACAGAGACTGTCCAGTGAAAAGAAGCCAAAACAAACAACACGAATACCACAAAAAACATGACTATCACAAGAAAGAAGAACCACGCTCAAACAGACAGCAAGAGGAAAAACCCCACTCTTCAAAAACACAAACAAATATCATAAACACATTTTCACACAAGCAAAATAGCACTACCGAACATCCTTGTGATTCCGTCATAGATCTTATCTGCATACCTTCTCGTATCAATAACAAAAAGTTCAACAGCATAATAGATTGTGGAGCGTCAGCAAACTTCATTAGATCCGACTTAATCACTTTCCAATCTCTGGAACCGGTAGCTCAGACGGCTAATCTGGCGGATAGGGACTTTTCGACCAAAATTACAGGCAAAACAAACTTAGAGATAGAAATAGCCGGTTGTAAATACAATCTAACGTTCTATGTTTGTCCAAGCCTCAACCATGACATACTGTTAGGACAGCCGTTCCTACACAGGTTCAAAGTCATAATCAACTATAGTAAATGTTCGGTTACTATAGGAAATCGCAAACGTAGGGTTATCTATTGGAAAACTCCAACAAACAAATCAGTCGCGAAAACAGATAATCTCTTGAATCCAAATCTTAAGACAAAAACATGTCCACATAAAAACAAACCGGAACTTGGACGGGCGCACTGCCGTGCGCCTAGATGTCTCCAAAAACCGGATAGACAAAACTCTCCCCCATTCAAAATCAATACGATCATAAATAATCAACACTAAAGGGATGGCGGTATGTACCTACAGGGTATCCTAAGAAAGATTGCAACACCTTTTCCCGCTATTCTCGAAACTGTCGGTGTAAATTACTTGGAAAAAAGACAAAGAGGTTCTATAAAATAAAAGATAACGGGAGTGAGAGAAAATAGCTAGGAGAGGGGGGGGGAGGGGCATTTTTAACTTTTCTTTCATTTTCCGAAAAAAGTTTTGGAGAAAAATGTTATGATCACAAAACAAGCAGCAAGTTGAACTTGGACTCTTCAGTCCCAATGATCCAGTCCTGGCCCTATAACTGCCTTGGTCAACAGTTCAACAGTCCATATAGTCTATTTAATAAAGGTGTACCGTCCACAATAATTCTTTTATTACCTACTAGAAATAGTGGATCAGTATATATAAACTGTAGAACTCCTTCAGGAAAACGTCGCTACGGAGTTCCGATTGGCCAGATCCAGGCTAAAATCTGAAGAGCTAATATCCTTAATGTGTTGAATCTTTCTGCCAAATTTCATTGTAAACGGATAAACCGTTCGAAAGTTACGGTCAAACAAACAGAGCCGTTTAAATTACAGTTTAAAATTGAAAATTGTCGAGTTGAAATTTAGAACTCATTTCGCTCGCTCAAAACGTTCCAGAGACAGAAGAGTCTCTTCAATGTTACAGAGAAAGAAACAGAGGAAAAGTAAAGAAGGGAAAAGAAAGTTTCTGGGTTTGTTTTGTATAAAAACAATAAAATGAAAAAGTATAGCTTACACCATAAAAGAGGAAGGGGGATAAGGGTCGAAAAGAAAACTCAAGATCACACGCAAATCTCAAACATGAGCCTTCACCTATCTCTTTAATCAAATTATATATTTAAAAACAATAATAATCATATCCTAGTATTTAAGCTTAAAACTAAATACTACGGGAATCGAACCCGGCACCTTCCTAATCAAAACCAGTATCAGCACCAGTTCACGCGAGAAGCGAGAAGCAAGTACAAATTCAGTACATTTATTTTCTAGTACTCTCCTCCACTCCCCGCATCTACTCTCTTGATTTCAGATCCGAGATCTTTTTCCCCATTCACATAATATTCTGAAATATAGAACTTCTCACTCTCGACGTATTCCTACTTTACTCATATAATTCCCCGTGTCTCTTTCACGGGCAATAGGGTTACAGGATTTGACAAGGTATATGCAGACTTAATACACTACACCCAAACTATTTTTGGTATTAACCGTATACGGGTATATCCCTCTTGGCGCTTTTTTGGGGCCTGCGGTTAAGACCTTAAGTAGTCTACAAGAGTTTCTTGGTTTTCGGTGGTGGGCTTACGGGATATACTGGAAGATAAATTGCCAGTCCCTCAGGTCTCCAGTGGGGCGCCAGTTCCAACCGATCTCTGAGAACTCTTCACACACAGGCATCCAGATCTCCGAAGTTTAGGGTAACTGTCTCTCCGGTCCACCTGGTCGTACCTGCCGGGCCGACTTCGAAACTTGAATCGTCTTTGCTCTCAGTTTTCTCTCTCTCTCTCTCTCTCTCTCTCTCTCTCTCTGGATAAACAGTACACACTTCATTTCATACCAACTTCTCGCTTCTCGTTGTGCTGAGAACTGATAAAAAATATAAAATATGAAACCTTGATAGAGAGAGAGAGATAAGAAGGAAAGAGAGAAAGAGGTAAAAAAGGAGAGAGAGAGAGAGAGAGAGAAAAGCTACAATTGTAATTACTTTTACTTTGTTACTCAATATAAACAACAACAACATCGCTAACAAAAGAATGCTTTTGACTTGTAAGTGAAAAGGAAACATCAAAAAGAAATACGTACAAGGATGGCTGACATTACACAAATTATCGAACTTTGAACTTTAGGTTGTTAAAGCTCACAGACCCTAGACTAAGCCAAGTCTAGATCCGCGGTCGTCTCTTGCTTATTGTTTTATCACTTGTAAATATTCATATTCAAACCACAACCAATCTCTCAGACCCTAGACTAAGCCAAGTCTAGATCCGCGGTCGTTTACTTACTTACTTATCACACATAATCTCTCAGACCCTAGACTAAGCCAAGTCTAGATCCGCGGTCGTCTACTTACTTACCTTTTATTACCTGTACATATTTTTATCATAATCATAATTGTAACACATTATCCAAACACCTGCATATCAAATCCAACAAGCAACGTAACCCTATTCAAGGTCTAATATCTACCCCTCTTATCTCTCCCTCGCATCGACTTCGTCAATACTCGGAGACTCTCGAGAATCCTCGAACCAAGATTTTTCTTCACGCTTCTCTCGCTTGAATCTTTTCAGCAGTTCAGGATCAACCTTTGACTGGTCGGTATAATTTTTTGAACCAAGTTCTTATCTGATATTATTATCATCATTCTACTAAGAGTATTTATCCTAGTTCTGTTAACGATTACCATGGATCGTCCCATCAAAAAGAACAACAGGAAAGAACGTCGCAAAGCCCAACTCCGTAGGGTGAGTTCCTTCTAACTCTTATACACTCCTACTCTGCCCACGTTCAAATCGTGAGCCCCTTATTGTTTTAAGCCACAGTAAACTTTATAGACCCGATATAATCCAAATATCGTCTATCTATCTATTATACAACCTATCATTCCCTTTATCTTAGACTAAAGCCACAGTAAACTTTATAGACCCGATATAATCCAAATATCGTCTATCTATCTATTATACAACCTATCATTCCCTTTATCTCAGACTATCAGTCAAACCCCGTGTATCGGACGATACACACAGTACGTAGTAAGCCAAAGGGATAACAGACGTTACTCCCAAGAGTGTACATAGTCACTCTCAAAGTTAGACGGAAGGTCTAACCGGCCGGTGTCAAAAGGCTACACCTAACAACAGGCTCTGGCCTGGCACCGCCACCTGTTTATTCTATAAACACACTTACCTATACGTACTTTACCTAATTATCCAAATCAAACTAGTCTACATCCATATTCATACTACCTACATAATCCGTCACCCCACCGTCGGGTCCATAAAAAATTACACAGCTCATACCTACAAGGGACGATAAAACAAACGTGAGGTAAACTCCCTCTTACGCTTTCTCCTAATTCACTCCCCTAAACGGAAGGCCTAATAAACCTTTCCTTACGGAAACCAAACTCATCGTTACCTTCGTTCAACGTCTACGTCTTCTTTGCAGAACATATACCTACTTACTCCCGATAGCCGAGTTCTATCGGAGATAAATAAAAACGGAAACCCTCGTCAGGAATAAGTACCTATCGAATAGTCAACTAGTTAGTCCAGGTCCAAGTCCTATTTCGATCATACCTTTCTTTCACGTGCCTACCTTTACCAGTACTTACATTCTCATATTAAACAAACTATAACTAACTCGTGCCTACCGTGTTAGCCAACCCTCGTTAATTCTCTTACTCTAAGTTTAAGTTCATCTCTTTCTTTTATCTTGCTAAAAGTGTATCTGATTTATTTAAACATTCATAATATACTTCTTTTAATAGTTGATAAGTTCAAATCATACATCTTCGTCAATTCCATTATAGACAGTTTTCAGATTAGGACACAGAATCTGCCTCGTCTATCTAAGCCTCGTCTAATCCACAGACGACCTCCACTGGTTTGGCTTATCAACTTTTGGTATAAAGGATGGGTTAACCCCTACCAGTTTATTTTATAAACATACTTACCTATACGTACTTTACCTAATTATCCAAATCAAACTAGTCTACATCCATATTCATACTACCTACATAACCTGTCACCCCACCGTCGGGTCCATAAAAAATTACACAGCTCATACCTACAAGGGACGATAAACAAACGTGAGGTAAACTCCCTCTTACGCTTTCTCCAAATTCACTCCCCTAAACGGAAGGCCTAATAAACCTTTCCTTACGGAAACCAAACTCACCTTTACCGTCGTTCAACGACTACGTCTTCTTTGCAGAACATACCTACATATACTTACTCCAGGAATAAGTACCTACCCATCGAATAGTTAACTAGTTAGTCCAGGCCCTAGTCCTAATTCGTTCATACCTTTCAATCTACGTACCTACCTTTACCAGTACCTTCTTATTCAAATCAAACTATAAATAACTCGTGCCTACCGAGTTAGCCAACCCTCGTTAATTCTCGTACTCTAAGTTTAAGTTCATCTCTTTCTTTTATCTTGCTAAAAGTGCATTTGATTTATTTAAACTTTCATAATCATAATATACTTCTTTTAATAGTTGATAAGTTCAAATCACTCATCTTCGTCATTTCCATTATAGATAGTTTTCAGATTGGAACACGGAATCTGCCTCGTCTATCTAAGCCTCGTCTAATCCACAGGCGACCTCCACTGGTTTGGCTTATCAGCTCTTGGTATAAAGGATGGGTTAACCCCTGCTCTTTCTATATCAATTGGCACCCAAACGGGGGCAACCCTTTTTTCTTCCTTCTATATCAAGTTCTTATTAGGGTTTAAGTGACTTTCTAAGAGAAATATAATAGAAGGTAATAATAGGTAATCTTACAGGCTCACAATGTGGTTGGGTGGATGAGTTCTCCAGAGAAGTCAGAAAACCTTGTCACTAAATAAAGTCATGTAAAAAGAATGAGTAGGTACATATCAATTTGTTTGAACTCTATCTGACAAGAGGGTGCTCTTCCTCTGTTTCAATCATGAGAAAGAATCGGTGTAGGTATATATATTAGTATTGGTTGAGAATGTTGAGATCAAAAGTTTCACTTATCAATTTATCATTCTGCTGATTCTGCCTTGGTAGGTATTATATAGAGAAGAAATTCGTCACTTCATTCAGTTCTTATCCCCTTTCTTCTTCTTTCTTCTTCCTCTTTTTCTTCTTCTTCCTCTTCTTCTTCTTCCTTCCTCTTCTCCTTCTTACGAGCTGGCTGAAATGTTCTGGTTAATTTTCTTCCTATTCCACTGAGCGGTGGCGGATATCCTCATAACTTCTCTGCCAACTTGAAGATCCTCGGGAACGAGCTCTTCGTAACTCTGCAAATGGAAATCAGACACACAGGCAATTAGAATACATTATTTTTAATGACTTTATTTAATATGACAGGATTCTACTAAAGGAGCTCTTCCACCCAACCACAATTTATATCAAAATAACCTTCATAATCATAACTCTATCGAGGAACTATGGACAAAGAGCTATGTAGGTACAAATTCGATGGGGGGAAAAAAGGTCCACGATGGAC
>NW_007383076.1:0-6462 GCF_000475195.1 Diaphorina citri | reverse complement strand
TTTTTTTTTTTTTTTTTTTTTTTTTTTCAAATATCCTGGAAGAATGTTAACCAAAAAAGTTGGCTGGGTTTCAAGTTGGAAGGGGAAAAATGAGATATAAGTATAATCACAGTAATTAACAAAGTTGGAGGAGGGGAAAAATATCACATAGCTTGTCTTGTCTCATAATATGACCAACCTCAAAGGTGAAGAGCGGTGGACTTCTAATCTGGAGGTTGGTGGTTCGAGTTCAAGTCCACGTCATGAAATTTATCGAGGTGTGAGCGGAGAATGGGGGGAACGGCATTAGTGCTAAGCATTTAATATGCTTAACACAATTAAAATGAGTCTCATGCATGTAGGTACCTTCTAATGGTTTCTTTTGCCAGGGGGGCTACTCCGCGCCGCGCCGCCCCGTCAAAATATGTGCTTCTAAGTTCTAAAAACTAAAAAGCTATTAAACACAAATGGGGCGAGAGTAAATTTCATGACCATAATAATATTGTCTTTGTTGGGAGAAAAATAATGGTGACAAACTATGAAACAAAAGGTATGAGGTAGGAAAAAATAGAAAAATTTGATCTAGTTCCAAAGAATTTTATATTTTGCTGAAAGAAACCCAAACATTCCTCTAAATACGTGGTATACGATGCATTGTTTGTTCTGCAGCTTTTGTTTTCTCGACGTTCTATAGGTGCATTGAATAATAACGGTTTGCGCTCTACCATTTAACCATTCTTGTATTTTTTGTGCTAGCTGTACGTAAACTTATCCAATGATGTGTTGACATAAATACACGGTACGATCTAGGTTAGGTTTGAACAGGTTTTCATTCCGATATTCTGCTTTGGGAAGACACACTCTCTCTCTCCCAATCTCTCCCTCTCTCTCTCTTTCTCTCCTTCCTTCCGTCTCTCTCTCTCTTCCAATGATGTGTTGACATAAATACACGGTACGATCTAGGTTAGGTTTGAACAGGTTTTCATTCCGATATTCTGCTTTGGGAAGACACTCTCTTTCTCTCCTTCCTTCCGTCTCTCTCTCTCTCTCTCCCTCCCTCCCTCTCTCTGGAGAGAGACGGTTTTTCTTGAGGGGATAGATACTGACATTCGTAAGTGTATTTTTATTTTTCAATAGGTATATCCCTCAAAGTTGATTTTATTTGAATCTCTCGGATACGTATAGCAACAACTTTAAAGCTTCTCTGTATTTTTATTTTTCAATAGGTATATCCCTCAAAGTTGATTTTATTTGAATCTCTCGGATACGTATAGCAACAACTTTAAAGCTTCTTCCCTCAGTAACAATAATGATAATAACGAATACAAAGGAAGAAATTTCTTTCCAAATGATAATATATCTTCATAAGAAAATAATGTGCACACTTTTCTTTTCGCACATTGCTTTTTCTAAAAGAAGTTTTACCTCCGTTTTTATTTCGTAGCGATCTTGTGGTCTGTGTCGTAGCATGCCCAGCATACCAGTACACCAGAAAGTACCCCTGTTGAAATGCGTATTTCCAATGGAAATATGAGTGCAAATTTCTGTCGATTTAAATTTTTTAACCAATAATCCAAATATTACAAGCCCACAGCTCAATTAGCTTGGAAGGTAGGTACCTAGATTTTATACATTGGGTCAGATCATATAGAAAAGTACAATTTTTCTCTTGTCTCTCGATCTTCTCAGAATCCATAGGGACGTCCATAATGTCCATTTAGTTTCTGAAGGAGAGAGGGAGAGAGAGAGAGCTTTTAACTTGCTTGATCAATGAAGAAATTACATCACAAAATGGAGAGAGAGAGAGACGAGCTTCTTCCCTCAGTAACAATAATGATAATAACGAATACAAAGGAAGAAATTTCTTTCCAAATGATAATATATCTTCATAAGAAAATATTGTGCACACTTTTCTTTTCGCACATTGCTTTTTCTAAAAGAAGTTTTACCTCCATTTTTATTTCGTAGCAATCGTGTGGTCTGTGTCGTAGCATGCCCAGCATGTCCATCCCATAGTATGCCCCCCATCAGATGGCCGATTAAGAGACATAATACTTCCCATTTAGGTGCTGGGTCAACAACAAGAGAACACCAGTACACCAGAAAGTACCCCCGTTGAAATGCGTATTTCCAATGGAAATATGAGTGCAAATTTCTGTCGATATAAATTTTTTAACCAATAATCCAAATATTATAAGCCCACAACCCAATTAGCTTAGAAGATAGGTACCTAGATTTTACATAGGGTCAGATCATATAGAAAAGTACAAATTTTTCTCTTGTCTCTCAATCTTCTCAGAATCCATAGGGACGTCCATAATGTCCATTTAGTTTCTGAAGGAGAGAGAGAGGAAGACATGAAGGGAGAGAGAGAGGGAGGAAGAAATGAAGGGAGAGAGAGAGAGAGAGAGCTTATAACTTGCTTGATCAATGAGGAAATTACATCACAAAATGGAGAGAGAAAGAGAGAGAGAGACGAAGAAGAAAGGAACGTGAAAAGCGATATCATCATTTTTATATCGAATTGTGTGATGAAGAAAATGAAAGAGAAAAATATGAGAAAGAGAGAGAGGAAGAGAGAGAGAGAGAGAAAGGGAGAGAGAGAATACAAAAGAAAGTACACCAGTCGTGTGGTATGTGAGGAAAACTTTCTCGAGAAACCGAGGAGAAAAAACTTTGGATTGGTAAAAGATAATCCCTCTTCCATCTCAGTATAGAAAATCTATCTGAATAGCTAATGACCAGGGTTGAACTTAAAGTTAATCCCTTTGGTTTAAGCAGACCAATCGAATTTCTTAAATCAACTTGATTAACTTTCTTTTAGAGAGAGGTTTTGATAGGGTGACCTGTAACTACTGAGGTCTTATTGCCCGAAATCAAAGGGAGAATGAGGACAGGATAGGAGAAAACCAGCCGGTAGCGGTTCCAAGAACGAACCTTATCTGTAGTTCGCCCCCGGCGGGAATCGAACCCGCGACCTTGCGCTTACCTAAGCATTAAGCGAGGAACAATACTTGGGACAAGCTTTTATGCAACAAAGTTAAAGTTCTTTCTTTCTTCGACAACAAAAGAGACAGGTTTTTAGGGTTGTCCTCTGTCCAGATGACCTAATATTTTATACTCTTAACCTATTGAAAAATAAAAATACACTTACGAATGTCAGTATCTATCCCCTCAAGAAAAACCGTCTCTCTCCAGAGAGAGGGAGGGAGGGAGGGAGAGAGAGAGAGACGGAAGGAGAGAAAGAGAGAGAGAGAGAGTGTCTTCCCAAAGCAGAATATCGGAATGAAAACCTGTTCAAACCTAACGTAGATCGTACCATGTCGTTATGTCAACAAGGAACGTGAAAAGCGATATCATCATTTTTATATCGAATTGTGTGATGGAGAAAATGAAAGAGAAAAATATGAGAAAGAGAGAGAGAGAGGAAGAGAGAGAGAGAGAGAAAGGGCGAGAGAGAGAATACAAAAGAAAGTAAACCCGTCGTGTGGTATGTGAGGAAAACTTTCTCGAGAAACCGAGGAGAAAAAACTTTGGATTGGTAAATGATAATTCCTCTAATCCTCTTCCATCTCAGTATAGAAAATCTATCTGAATAGCTAATGACCAGGGTTGTACTTAAAGTTAATCCCTTTGGTTCAAGCAGTTTAAGCAAAGTGATTATTGGTTCATTTTAGAATTTGAATCAATATTGACAAACTGAGGTCTTATTGCCCGAAATCAAAGGGAGAATGAGGACAGGATAGGAGAAAACCAGCCGGTAGCGGTTTCAAGAACGAACCTTATCTGTAGTTCGCCCCCGGCGGGAATCGAACCCGCGACCTTGCGCTTACCTAAGCATTAAGCGAGGAACAATACTTGGGACAAGCTTTTATGCAACAAAGTTAAAGTTCTTTCTTTCTTCGACAACAAAAGAGACAGGTTTTTAGGGCTGTCCTCTGTCCAGATGACCTAATATTTTATACTCTCAAACCAGTCCCAAATTGGAAGCCCATTTTCTACATAAATCAGTCAGGATCTAATAGAACTACATGTCCTATTTGGACAGCTTAAATAAACTAATAAATATCCTGCTCTACTTCTCTCAGATGAGCCTTTGTTGTGGAAATTTAAAGCTGTAAGGTACAGAAGAAGACAAAGGGATGAAGGTTTTATAGTTTTTCTTCTTCTCCTTCCTTTTCTTCTTCTTTTTCCTTTTCTCCTTATTCTTCTTATTCCTATTTGGACAGCTTAAATAAACTAATAAATATCCTGCTCTACTTCTCTCAGATGAGCCTTTGTTGTGGAAATTTAAAGCTGTAAGGCACAGAAGACAAAGGGATGAAGGTTTTATTTCTACATAAATCAGTCAGGATCTAATAGAACTACATGTCCTATTTGGACAGCTTAAATAAACTAATAAATATCCTGCTCTAATACTCCTCTCAGATGAGCCTTTGTTGTGGAAATTGAAAACTGTAAGGTACAGAAGAAGACAAAGGGATGAAGGTTTTATAGTTTCAAGGCCAATAAATGGATGGGTGACTTAAACATTATATTGGAAATAAAGGGAGAATGGGCTCTAGTCTTGATTTTAAATCATTACATGGAAGTAAAATCAAAAAATCAAATCAAGAATGATAATAAACTGAACATTAAACAAATTAGGTTGGTACATAGGTATTCTTTAACCACGATCGAATAAACTACGGGCTAAAAAATTCCCGGAGGGACGGACCCAGCTTGTTCTTCTTCTCCTTCGTTTTCGTCTTCTTTTTCCTTTTCTCCTTATTCTTCTCCTCCTCCTCCTCTTCGTTGTAGAGTTAAAGTTCTTTCTTTCTTCGACAACAAAAGAGACAGGTTTTTAGGGCTGTCCTCTGTCCAGATGACCTAATATTTTATACTCTTAACCGAGTCCCAAATTGGAAGCCCATTTTCTACATAAATCAGTCAGGATCTAATAGAACTACATGTTCTATTTGGACAGCTTAAATAAACTAATAAATATCCTGCTCTACTCCTCTCAAATGAGCCTTTGTTGTGGAAATTGAAAGCTGTAAGGCACAGAAGAAGACAAAGGGATGAAGGTTTTATAGTTTTTCTTCTTCTCCTTCCTTTTCGTCTTCTTCTTCCTTCTTCTTCTTATTCTTCTTCTTCTCCTCCTCCTCCTCCTCTTCGTTGTATCATGTAGGAATATTTCCTGAGCAATATTTTCTCCATCTTCCTACGATTATATCCTTTTCCTTCCCCTCTTCTGCTCTCTTTCCCTTTCTTCGTTGTATCATGTAGGAATACTTCCTGAGCAATATTTTCTCCATCTTCCTACGATTATATCCTTTTCCTTCCCCTCTTCTGCTCCCTTTCCATTTCCTCCTTCTCATTTTCATCCTTTATACACAGTAGCAGTTTGAAAGGTTCAAAGGTATATGCAGGATAACCGGGAAATATTTAGGCCTCTATATCGATAGGACCGGAAATGAGGTAGAAAAGGTTAAAGGAAGACGAAAGAGGAGGGAAGGATATGTTAAAGGAAAAGGTTTGGGTAGAGAGGGCGAAGGACATGAAAAAGAATTCGGAAGGAAGAGAGGCTCAAACAAAGGACTTGATGATAGAATGAAACCTTTTTAGAAGAAGTATAGAGCATAGGTATGGTATTATGTAATGATAGGTCGGACGTCTAGGCTATTGGGGTCATGTGGTGATTTAAACCTGATTTAAAAATTTAAACATATTTATTTATGTGGAACCTGAACTGCGTTATCCATCCCTGATACGAGTAGTTCTAGATTCCAATTTCCAGTAGAATCGGGTCTGAAATCAGATAAATTTCATTTCTTCGAATTTAATTTCAGTCCAGGATTCTTGTGGATAACTCAGTTTTGATTCCACAAGAAAAACACACGTAATCTTAGCTAGAAGAATGCTTTTTTTCTGGTTTTGAATATATCACTCGTTGAAGATTTCCCTATGTTACAAACTTTTTGGTTTATAAAAGAAAGAACTTTTTGGAGCTTGCTGTATACCCTATACTCCTATAGCTATTGCACACAAGTAGAATCGTGGAGAAAGACCCTATGTAATACTCGTATGTTATTAGGTTCAAAGTAATTGATTTCCTATTAAATGATTATTTCACATTCTAGTTGTATTTCTGACTGTAAGGAAAACATAAATACCTACAGCATCAGCAATCAGCATGCTTGGTTCCAAATGTGGATTTTTATGCTTTCTATGTATGTATATGTAATAAGTAGTAGTAGTAGCAGGTACCTTAACGTATATCTATGTACATATTATCTATAGATGTAACTATAGCTAGGTAAGTATGTTTTTAACTTTGGATGGTAAGTTGTTAAGAATAATAATGATAGGGAAAAAAAATTGTACAACTTTTCAAGTTCACCTTAAAAAGCCCCAGGAGTTCCCATTTTCATTATGATTATTATTATTTTAGATTCTCAACTTTATTTTGTCATTATCACAATGTTTATATTTTCCAGTGGC
>NW_007383075.1:0-6465 GCF_000475195.1 Diaphorina citri | reverse complement strand
AATATTTATGTAAATATTCCATATTGTTCTTTGACTAGGTACTTATAATGACTTGTTAGAAAACAGGTTAGGTAAGAATCTAAACGAATGTATTATTCTAATGGATTTCCTTAGGGTATTTTCTAAATAATCTTGAACTTATTAGCTGCTGTTGCTATGAGATAATTAAGTACTAGAATAGAAATAACATGGAATTTACATAGCTCCAGCTCCATAAACTGTTGTCTTCTCTAATGCATCACTGATCAGAATATCATTTAGATATTATTATCAACAATCAACCATAAAATTTTACTTTCCTCTCAAGAAATTATGCTAAAATCAGATCATGTTCCACAGCTGCTATTTTTATTGATGCTTTTAGTTGTCCAATCAGACCATGAACACCAAAACTAAAGAGCTTCCTATTGCAAAGCACAGGAACATGATTACAAAATTTTACTTTCCTCTCAAGAAATTATGCTAAAATCAGATCATGTTCCACAGCTGCTATTTTTATTGATGCTTTTAGTTGTCCAATTAGACCATGAACATCAAAACTAAAGAGCTTCCTATTGCAAAGCACAGGAACATGATTACAAGCACCAACAATTTATCAAACCTTCAGCATAAGTAACATGATTGAAAGATTAACTATCTTTGAACAGTGGTTATCCTTCGCAATACTTGGCATCTCAATAATGTCTTAATTTCCATAAAGTTCAATTAAGTATTAGGTATAAAGTATGTGCAGTATGTATTGTACTGATCAGCATGCAATCCAAGTAACTAGTTGTTGGAGGTAGGTAGGTACCTAGATGTTTTTTTGCAACATGGATTTTGACAGCAAATTTAACACACAAAAAGTGGCAGAGTAGGTATGTAACACTTTCCAATGTAAAAGGATTTAAAACACCTTAAATAATATTGTACTACTATTCTTTCAAAACTTTAATTAAAAACACTTTTTTACCTTTATTTTGTACATGTAAACATCTTTGGGTAGATAACCTTAAAATAAGGATCTTTGAAATGGAGGAAAATTTCAAATAAGAAAATGAATGATGCAAAACTTACTTGTTGTTATTCAGTAGAAAAGAATCCATTTTGGGTCATCCAGTTATCCAAAGGTGGCACTGGAAAGAAAAAACACCACTTCTAAACACCAGGAAAATTCCTGACTGGTTTTTTTTATCAAAAAATTTACTCTGAGTTTAAAGGATTCATAATTTGGACAAGGAAAATTAAACACAGACGAAACGTTTGTAGATATTTCTCGACTTTTTTTCAAGGAATTTGTTAAATAATTTACTCACGAACACGAAGATATCTCTGTACATAGGACCAGAGATGACATACAAGGACTATTTCGTAATCTTCTTCACTGATTTGAGTCTTCGAGGTACGAGAAAGTATATCTGATTTGAACAACTTGGAACTCTTGGAAGTGGGATCCTAATCAGGTCAATAACAGTTTTGAAATTTGCTGAGCGGAAAGTTGAGATACCTATTGAATACGGCAAAAAGCTAGGTACAAAGTTACAACGGTTAAACACAAAATTTTAAGAATGGAAAAGCACCACAAAGTTCAAAAAGCTTTCACTTCTTCAAAAGCAAGAGCAAAAGACATCTCCACTGATAAGAAAAACGTAAACAAACAGCAATCGTATTCACATCTAGCGCCTTCAAACTTGAATAATACTTTGTGCAGTACATTTTTAAGTTCAGGCGTTTTATGGACATTGGGACAGCAGCTTTCCGCTGGCAAAAAAGATCGCAAAGCCAGCCTATTTAGCTTAGTTGGTAGTGCTTCGATTCCCGCCCGGAGCGGATTTTATCCTGAACGGATAATGTTCGTTCTCGGATCGGCTAATTTTCTCCTATTCAGTTTTCCTTCTCTCTTCGATTTCGGGACGACAAAACCTTAGAAGTTATAGTTTCCTCTACCAAACCTCTTAAAAAAAAAAAAAAAAGATTGAAAAGGATAATGTTCGTTCTCGGAACGGCTGGCTTTCTCCTATCCTGTCTTCTTTCTCTCTTCGATTTCGGGACGATAAGACCATAGCAGTTACAGTTCCCTCTGTCAAACCTCTTAAAAAAAAAAAAAAAAAAAAAAGATCGCAAAGCCAGCCTACTTGGCTTAGTTGGTAGTGCTTCGATTCCGGCCCGGAGCGGATTTTATCCTTAACGGATAATGTTCGTTCTCGGATCGGCTAATTTTCTCCTATTCAGTTTCCCTTCTCTCTTCGATTTCGGGACGACAAAACCTTAGAAGTTATAGTTTCCTCCACCAAACCTCTTTAAAAAAAAGATTGAAAACTTGAAACGTGATTATATCTGATCATTCACATCAATTTCCCACGGATCACCAAAGTTAAGCAACGTTCGTTCACAGTTGGTAGGTATCTGAATGGGTGACCATCTGAGACGTCCCGTGCTTTTTCGGAGTGCACTCATTGGTATGTAACATAATATATCTTATGCGGCTCTCTAATTTTTTTTTTTCTGAATATCGGAATTTTTGTTGGCCAAAATTTTCAAAGATTCGCCTGCGGCGTGGCTCGCCCCGAATCGGCTTCATGGGATTGCGGCTCCCGAAGGTAAGGTTAGTGGCCACCTCTGCTATAAACTATATGGAGTTAACTAGAAGTAATAAATGACAACAAGTTACATGGATAATTATTAATTTAATTTATTTTCGTCAGTTTTTACAACATAGAAGTTTCCCCGTTTAATATTTCGGCAGTCAGTAGGTAACACCCGTGTACCTACATATAGGTAGGTATAAGATATACGGGGTACCTTGTTTTCTTGAATGGCGATAACGTCTACATAATATATTCTATAACATCATGAACGAAATTAAACAGCAAAATTTAAGAAGACGTCGATTGTCGATAAAAATTCGTCAATATTTAATGTACACTTATCTACCTACAGCGCAGCGCACAAATATTCTACACAGAAAACTATTTGTCTACAACCTGAATAAAATTGAAACCAAATTACCAAACACATAGAGGTGAGACCAGTTGCCACACCCCTGGAAAGACAGATTAAGAATCTAGCCATCTAGGAACTTAAAGACCAAAGTTGTGTTGGATGTTGGATGGACCTAATATAAGTACCTATTCATTATTTGTTAGAGAGACTTGGAAAACATCTAAAATTTGACCAATGTTTAGGTACCACTTAAGTTATAATTTAGGAACCCCTGATTATGTTATATTTAGTTATTTACTAACTAATAATTAGATAAAAATCATCTGATAACAAAACATAATCAGGGGTTCCTAAATTATAACTTAAGTGGTACCTAAACAACCAATATGAAGCTGTAGAAATTAAACTGTTCCCATCCCCAGGCTCAAGACAAATTTTGAGATCCTTTAGCATTGACAAAGCCACTTATACCAATACCTGCTACCACTCTAGCAGGGGAAAAAATCGGACCAAAAAAGCGCCTTTCAGCGCAGACGGAAGTTCATTCGTAGAAAATAGAAGCGCTAGTGATCAGTGTTCACACTAGGAAGTTCAAGTTCACATATTTCCCGTTAGAATGCGCGTTCAACTCCGCCGGGAATCGAACCCGGGTCTCCCGCGTGCAAGGCGAGCGCAGTGACCACTACGCCATGGGAGCTGACTATGAAGGATATGATTGTGTTTGCCAGGATGGTGAGGATTTCTTGCCATGTCTTCAGAACCTGAGGGTCGGAGACCTTTTCCTTGAGGACTTTAAGTATAATGTTGGTCACAACCTGAGGAACAAACAAAACACAACGAGAATTTTTTTCAAGAGGTCTTCTACTATTCCTTTTCGTATGCTTCTTCTTTTTCTCTCCTTCTTCTTCTTCTGCTCTATGAAATGTTTGAAGTACCTACGCCCAAGTATCCATTAACGCTAATGTACCTACCTGCTTCATTTATATTACCTAAAATACCTACATACTCAAGGAGAGAGAGAGAGAGAGAGAGGGATGGAGGGAGAGAGAGAAGCCCTCTCTAAATAATTGAATTCATTATTGTTCTCTTTCGACGATATTTAAGAATCTCTTTCATCCTTCTCTCTCTCTTCCTTTATGTCCTTCTCCCTTCCTCCTCCTCTCTCTTCCTTTATTTCCCTCTTCCTCCCTCCCTCTCTCTCTCTCTCTAATATCCCATTTTATTTCTATGCTTCTATCCCTCTCCCACTCTTTCTTTCCCTCTTCATCTTTTTCCTCTATTCTATCCTCCTATCTCTATCTCCCTCAGCCCCTCTTTCTTCTTCGTATTCTCTCTCCCTCCCGTATAGGCGAACACGGGGCAAAACGGTACATCGGGGCAAAACGGTACATCGGGGCAAAACGGTACATCGGGGCAAAACGGTACATCGGGGCAAAACGGTACATCGGGGCAAAACGGTACATCGGGGCAAAACGGTACATCGGGGCAAAACGGTACATCGGGGCAAAACGGTACATCGGGGCAAAACGGTACATCGGGGCAAAACGGTACATCGGGGCAAAACGGTACATCGGGGCAAAACGGTACATCGGGGCAAAACGGTACATCGGGGCAAAACGGTACATCGGGGCAAAACGGTACATCGGGGCAAAACGGTACATCGGGGCAAAACGGTACATCGGGGCAAAACGGTACATCGGGGCAAAACGGTACATCGGGGCAAAACGGTACATCGGGGCAAAACGGTATATCGGGGCAAAACGATCACCCGCCCTTTTTAGGATCTAGAAAGTGCTGAGCTCTCTTGGATGGACTAGGAACTATTCCTGCAAGTCTTATCTTTGTTTTGATCCTTAGTTGATTCTTTTATCTTTTGTTTTCGAAGAGTACGGAGGTTTTTCGATTTCACGAGTGCTTGATGCAATTTTCACATGATTTTCAAAACACTGTCAGTAATACTATTTTAACAGTTTATTAATATTTTACAGTTTATATCGAAGGTAATAGGTCTGAATTTTATAATCGACGAGTGAATTCTTTAATTTTCAATATTTTAGAAAATTTGTGAAATCATTTTCCAGAAATGACGCTTTGGGGCAAAATGGTTTTTTAATGGTCTGGGGCAGAATGGTACATGGGAGAATAGTGCCCAGGGTTCCATTCTGCCCCAAGGTGTTTTGCATGTATATGGTATAGGACCATTTTGCCCCAGCCTTGGGGCATAACGGTCTTTTTTGGTAGGTACCCTCATGAAAATATTTTTCTTTTTTTCCAGTGATACATATATCGTTCTTGTCTAATCTAATTTGTAGCTAAAGCTATGCTTTATTTTGTTACAAAATTACATATCTGTGTGACTTTTATTTTATTAGTTAGGACCTCATAAGCACTAGAGGTGCCATTTTGTCCCGTGTTCCCCTATCTATTTCGTTTGTTCAATTGTTTGAATCCATTTACTGTTTGTTTTGTAGGTTATGTAGGTACATAGGTATGTTATATGTTACTTGGATGCCTACATACTCGTTTATCTGCTTCATTGGGGGATGGGGTTCCTCCCTAAACCTCTTTTAATAATAGCCTCAAGCCTAAAGGATTACTTGGATAAGTTTCTCTCTCTCTCCCTCCCATCCCGCTCTCTATCTCTCTCACTCCAACCCTCTCTCTCTCTCCCTCCAATCCTCTCTCTCTCTCCCTCCCACCCTACGCTTTCTATCTCTCTCTCTCTCTCCTTCTCACCCCGCTCTCTATCTCTCTCTCCCTCCCACCCCGCTCTCTATCTCTCTCTCCCTCCAACCCTCTCTCTCTCTTTCTTTCTCTCTCTCCCTCCCTCGCATTTTCTCCCAATTCTAAAGGTAGTTAGGTAGGTATGTATCTAAGATTTATCTTTAGATCTGACAAAGGCTTTCTCTATCTCTCTCGAACACAGATTATCTCTCTCACTCTCTCCCTTTCATTCTTCTCTCTCTTCGTTCTCTTTCTCCTTGTCGTACCCACAAAGGTAAGACTGGGAGAGTAAAGGGACTTTTCAGTCTTATGCTGCCAGTTTAAGGAACTTTTATCTAATAGACTAATACTTATGACCGCAGAGCAGAACGCACGACTTGAAAAACTTTTTTTTTTAATCAAGTTAAGTAAAAAGTTGGCTTTTATTGCTAAGTACATAGGTATTGCTACATACAAATGCTGCAACTTTAATGTTAATGCTGCTACCTCTAATCAGAGCGAAAGCCATTTTGCCATTTTCATGGAATTTAAATCGGTTTATAAATGATTTTGTTCTCATGTGCCTGAGAGCAAGTAGGTACCCCGAATAGGCACCCTGAAACTAGTAAGCACGTGACGTGCTGAGACAGTCATCCGTCCAGATATCAACCACGCATGATGTTGTTTAACTTGAGTGATCCATTTGGCATAATCAACAAGTTGTCATAGTTGATATTGCTAATCATTTTATTTCGTTTGACCGTAAAGGTAGGTTTAGACGAAGCGAGTCTACTCGCGCACCAAAACTCGTTTCCTCCTCGCACATCAAAACTCATCCTC
>NW_007383074.1:5360-6466 GCF_000475195.1 Diaphorina citri | reverse complement strand
GGTTGGATCTCTGAGGTTGGATTCGGACTGGATTTAAGTTTAAGACGTTAGACTTGGAAATCCTGTCAAAATCAAGCCTCTGGATGTAAGCTTGCGTGCTAACTGGGTGCACAAATCGCGATTTTGTGTGCGTCAGTGACCCCAGATATGATAAACAACGCAGTTGGTCCTGAGTTAGAGCGAAGAATGCGTTAGCGTTACTGTGTACAAACAATAGGATCTCATTTTGAACAGCTTTTATAAATTCATTCAGTGAATTGAAGAGTGTGGCGAACAACAGAAATGAGTGGCTTCACAGACAAGGCCTAGCCTTTAGATATTGATGATGATGATTATTCATTCCCCATTTTAGTCTCCCCCGCCTACAAAAGAATCGCGATTCTTTTAGAGTCGATTCTTTGAGTCGAATATTTGAAAAGAATCGAATCGTGGTATTCGAATATTCAAAAAGAGTCGAATATCCCATCCCTAAACTACACACAAAAATGCATTTAAAAAATCAAAACTATTCAAAACAATAGAGGAAATCTTTTGTTTACTCTACGCACCATCGAAATCTCGTTTTGTGACGTCAGACTGAAGAGGTCTGTTCTCCTCATCTACCTCAAACCCCAGACTTCTTATGTGGCATTTCAGTGCAAAGACAAATGAAAAAAAATATATATACATCTATTTATTTTAGGGTTTTATCTTTAAGTACCTATTTATATTGTCTATTATGTAATTGTAAACCTTAAAACTAATGAAAAAAAAATAATAATAATAAAATAAAGCGAGAATTTGACCACAATAATAGTAGTAGCCTACTGCTGGAGTAAAGGGACTTATCAGTCCTATGCGAGCAGTATAAATAAGCACTATTTATACTGCTGTATAAATGCGCTGTATAAATGCTGTATAAATGCGAGCTGTATAAATGCGAGCAGTATAAATAAGCACTATTTATACTAAGCACCTGCCTCGGTGGTGTAGTGGTCTAGGCGCTCGACTGGTAAACAGGAGGGCGTGGGTTCAATCCCAGCCGAGGTATGGAATTTTATCCTCAGTATAATATGAGAATTTGACCACAATAATAGTAGTAGCCTACTGCTGGAGTAAAGGGACTT
>NW_007383074.1:0-4816 GCF_000475195.1 Diaphorina citri | reverse complement strand
TTTTTTTGTTTTTTTTTTTTTTTTTTTTTTTTTTTTTTTTTTTTTTTTTTTTTAAGAGGTTTGACAGAGGGAACTTTAACTGCTATGGTCTTATCGTCCCGAAATCGAGGAGAGAAGGAAGACAGGATAGGAGAAAGCCAGCCGTTTCCGAGAACGAACATTATCCCATCAGGATAAAATCCGCCCCGGGCGGGAATCGAACCCGCGGCCTAGCGCTTACAAGGCAGACGCACTACCAACTAAGCTAACTAGGCTGGCTCAAAAAGGTCAAATTTTTAATCGAATTTCTTTCATTTCAAAAATGTTGCGCCACAAAATCCACAAATAATGTTAATGGCATGAGAAAAACACGAGAGGGCGTGTGTGTTGATTTTTTTTTCAGTGTTGGAGCATCACCAAAAAAAAAAAAAAAAAAAAAAAAAAGTGAAAAATTTAAATTTGCACGGAATTGTCATTGAAGTATTTGAAGTTGAGAAACGTCCAGCGTGGATAAAACTGGGACGGGTGACCGATATATCGCCGGATAATTGTCGATATATCGACGATATATCGCCAAAAAAATATATCGATATATATCGATATATCGACGAAAAATATATCGATATATATCGGTTTTCGATATATCGCAACATCCCTAACGCTGACTACGGCTGTCCAAGATAGAACTTCCAATTCCAACTCAACTCAACTGCTCAACTCAACAATTTTGTTTTGTTTTACAATTTTACACTCATTTTTTTCTTCTAAAAGTCAAAATGTCTAAAATAAAGTGTGGACCTGTTGTAGACATCTTAGGTGACGAGATGACTCGTATTATCTGGGACTCTATCAAGAAGAAGCTGATCTTACCATTCCTTGATATAGAGTTGCATACATTTGATCTAGGCATTGAGTACCGGGACAAAACTGATGATCAGGTAACTATTGATTGTGCAGAGGCAATTAAGAAATATAATGTGGGCATTAAGTGTGCAACCATCACACCAGATGAGAAGAGAGTTGAGGAGTTTAAACTTAAGAGTATGTGGAAATCTCCTAATGGTACAATCAGGAATATTCTGGGTGGTACAGTATTCAGGGAACCCATTATTTGTAAGAATATTCCCAAGCTAGTGCCCGGCTGGGAGAAGCCCATTATCATTGGAAGACATGCTCATGCAGATCAATACAAGGCAACAGACTTTGTGGTTCCAGGAGCAGGTACTCTAAAGGTAACCTGGACATCACCAAGTGGAGAACTCATTGACCATGTGGTGCATGAATACAAGAGTGCAGGTGTTGCACTGGCCATGTACAATACAGATCCCTCTATCATAGATTTTGCTCATTCCTCATTCAAGTATGCTCTAAACAGAGGTTACCCTCTGTACCTGAGTACTAAAAACACAATTCTGAAGAAGTATGATGGTCGTTTCAAAGATACTTTCCAAGATATTTATGACAAGGAGTACAAGGCTGAATTTGAAAGTAAGAAAATTTGGTATGAACACAGGCTGATTGATGATATGGTGGCATATTCTATGAAATCAGATGGAGGCTTTGTTTGGGCCTGCAAGAATTATGATGGAGATGTTCAGTCAGACTCTGTTGCACAAGGGTATGGCTCTCTTGGCCTCATGACTTCTGTGCTTGTTTGTCCTGATGGCAAAACCATTGAGTCAGAGGCAGCACATGGAACAGTCACCCGCCATTACAGACAATACCAGCAAGGCAAGGAAACCTCAACCAATCCAATTGCTTCCATTTTTGCTTGGACCCGAGGACTTGAACATCGAGGTAAATTAGACAATAATCAACCTCTAGTTGAATTTGCTCACAAGTTAGAAAGTGTTTGTGTAGAGACCATTGAGTCTGGGTTCATGACTAAGGACTTGGCTATTTGTATTAAGGGTATGGCCAATGTGAAACGAGAAGACTATTTGGAAACATTTGATTTTATGGACAAACTAGCTGAAAACTTGAAGAAAAAGGTTTCAGTCTGACTGAATCATATTAATGTCTGTAAGCTTTAAATTTATTACCCACTTAATTTTATAAAAGTAAACAAAGTAAGAGCTTGATCATTTTTCATATTTTGTCATACAAGTATCAGATGGATACGCTAGACATATTTGTTTATATTTCATGAGGAAACATTTATTAATTTTCTTGAACCTTGATGTGTGATACCTACCTACAAATGCAGATTAATAAACAAAAAGTTGTACCACACCCCAAGAAACAGTATATTCTCCTTTTCATAGTGCGGGTAGGGTTGCCAACTTTTTTTTCGGCATATACGGTACAAACTAGCAAAATGGTGAAAAAATACGGATTTCCCGATTTTTACCCGGAACAAAAGCATGCACTTGGGTAAAACTGCTTTACCCAAGGATAGGTACTAAATTACTAATAATCCGTTTTTGAATCCGTGTTACTGAAAATCACATGCTAAAAGGCTGAAAAAATACCTACTTGAGTCTCGCGGGTTTTTGTGTTTTTCGTACGTACCTATATCTTTTTAAACTTTTTTTTTTGTATTTTTTCTGTTTATTAGTCAGTTCCCGTATTTTCCATAGATTTGGAAAAAAACCGGAACAAGGGTGTGTTCCGGCGGAACATTTGATTTTTGACAAAAATACGGATTGTTCCGGGAAATAACGTACGGTTGGCAACCCTAAGTGCAGGTAATCATCAACATTATTTTTTTTTTTTTTTTGCATTCTCATTATTATTTCAATCATCCCATTATAATAAATTAATTAGGTACCTATAATAATTAAACTAGGGGGCACAGTTGGTCTAGTGGTAACACGCTTGCTTGCCATGCAGAAGGTCCTGGGTTTGAATCCCACCATCGACAAAAATTTGTACTCATTTTTTGATTGCAAATATTTCAATGGGTTACTTTCTGGTGTTCTCGTGTTGACCCAGCACCTAATTGGGAATTATTGTGTCTCCTCTCGCTCATCTGATGAGAGGCATACTATGGGATGGGCATGCTATGACACAGACCACAAGTGTCTAATGTAGCAGTTGTTTCATCGCTACAAAGTAAAAACAGCGGTGAAACACTCATCTTAAAAAAAAAACTTCTTTCCAAAAACGCAACTGGTTATACATTATTTTTTTACTATAAAAGATACTGATTGCTGTAAAACTAACCTCGCCAAGTAGTTCCTGGCAAGATAAATCAAGTGTCCAAAAAAATAAAACTCCATCCCACCCTAAAAAAGAATAGAAATCAATTTTGTACCCCGCATTTTATTCACTTCATAATTTATGTGCTCCTCCTTCAGCCTTCACGTAGTACCTACTGTAAACCGGGGTGAAGTGAGCCCTAAGGGGTCAAGTGGCCCCAAAATGAGTAAAATGTTTTAACGTCCAATAATTCTGGAATGTCTGAAGATATTGTTTTTATTTATAGCTAGAAAAGTCACCCCCTCCACCCCCCGGATGCTTCGCGTGTTCGCTACGCGGAGTTGCGTATACGGTCGCGCTGCGCGCTCCCGGGGCTTAGCAGGGTTTTGCGCTCCCTTGTTTATGGTCGCGCTGCGCGCTCCCGGGAGATTTGTGAGGTGAGCATGAGGTCGCGCTGCGCGCTTCCGGGGCTTCGCGGGGTTGTGCATAGGGTCGCGCTTCGCGCTCCCGGGGGCTTCGCGGGGTTGTGCATGGGGTCGCGCTTCGCGGGGTGTGCATGAGGTCGCGCTCCGCGCTCCCTTGGCTTCGCCCCTGAAAACTAATACTGTCCCTGAGTCTTGTCTCAAAGAAATGAAAACTGAAAACTAAAAGCGAGAGCAAAATATTAAACGTAAGAAAAGTTTTGCTGGCCTCAAAGCGTGTTTCCCGTGTATTTCTTAGGGGGGACTAAAAAACGTCAATATCTCGGGAACGGTTTGGAATTTCGGGGGTTTTTTTTCCCAGTATGTACAAAAAATAAGGAATCCAATGGTGAAAACCGCATCTTCCTAGCCCATCTAGAACTAGAAGTGGGTTAGAATTAGTATGAGTAAGTGAGTCAGTCAGTTACACAAGGGGCTGTATATATTTAGGATGACATCTAGTCCACTAGTCCACTGCATAGCAAATCAAATGGCATGGCAGAACGTGCTGTACAGACAGCTAAAAATATTATTAAAAAATCTTTGGATTTGGAAGTAAATTATTTAGACCTGTTGTCTGAATACAGAGCAACTGCCATCCCATCATTGGGTATATCTCCATCTGAGATATTATTAGGTAGATTGATTCGTACTAAAATTCCTGTTAGTAGGAAGAAGTTAAAACCTTTGAATGAAAAAAACAAAATATTTTGATGTAAAAAAGAAATTACAATGTAATCAGGACAGAAATAGCAAGTACTATGATAGGAATTCCAAGGAAGAGGAAAAATTTGTAAAAAATCACAAAGTTCTTGTTAGAGATAATAAAATCTGGATACCTGCTGTAATTGGTGATTCTCATGAAAAATATAACTGTCCAAATGTATTTTTTTCGTAAAGATCGTCAAAAATAATAAATAATCCGAAAAGATTTTTTTTTTTTAAAGTATTTCTTCTCTAAGAAATTCGTCCTCAAAGTATGCGCGGGAAAAATAATGAGATTCAAATTTAGAAATGCGCCCTACGCTTGGCAACATTGCGTGGGACGTAAGCAACCATGAAAAAAGAAATTCTTCTGGCTCTTGCTAATCTGATCACATCGTTTTCTTTGGTTTTTGCGTTTTGTATCTGCTAATTTGACTGTTTTTCTGAGTATCCTGTGGTGGTGTAGCGGTCAAGGCGCTCGACTGGTTAACAGGAGGGCGTGGGTTCAATCCCAGCCGAGGTATGGAATT
>NW_007383073.1:5199-6469 GCF_000475195.1 Diaphorina citri | reverse complement strand
GCTAATTGGTTTCTCTGATGCCTCTTCTTCTGCAATGGCGGCAGTCGTTTATCTACGAGTTGTCTGTTCCGATGGTCGCGTGTTGGTAAACCTGATTCGAGCTAAATCAAAAGTAGCGCCAGTCAAAACCGTCACCATCCCACGCCTGGAATTGACTGCAAGCTACATGTTAGCACTCTTAATTGAGTCGCTTCAGCCACTCCGCGATCGACTCAGGATTGAAACCATCCGATTGTTCACCGATTCTATGGTAGTCTTGTCATGGCTACGCACGCCACCTTATTTGTTAAAGGTGTTTGTTGCTAACCGAGTTGTCAAAATTCTGGACATAACCTCGCCTACTCAGTGGCTTCACATTTCAACCAAGTTGAATCCAGCTGATCTCGCCAGCCGAGGGTGTTTCCCTAACCAGTTGGTTCAGAATGACCTCTGGTGGTCGGGTCCTAAGTTCCTTAAGGACCCTCCCTCCTCATGGCCGAAAGAAACGCCCTCAGTGATACCTGACTTACCGGATTTGAAGGAGTCTGTTCCCTCTCTACTTGTGCACAATCCGCCCGAGGAAACAGGTATTCAAGTCGTTGAGCGTTTCTCCTCTCTCACTTTTTTACATAAAGCTAAATCAAAATTTTGAAGGTGTACCTTCAAAATCAAGCCCCCCCAAAAATTTAGGCAAGAACCGCCTATGAAGGAAAGTAAAAATGTGTTCAGACATAGTCGACGAGCGTCGATCGACGCGACGAGGTGAAAATCGAGGCAGTGTGGACATGGAGTATTGGAGTGTGGACATGGAGTATTGGAGTGTGGACACAGCTTGATATCGTGAAATCTTACCTGCTAATGTGTAGTCCATGTCGAATCCATAGAATTTGATATTTTCTAAGTGTAAACTCCTGTTGACGAAAATTCTGAAATCAGAAGAGAAAAACAAGAAATTAGAAACGAATTTGGTCGAATATCAGTGTCAAAGGTAAATGAAAACTTCTGTTGCCGAAAATTCTGAAATCAGAAGAAAACCATATTGATTATCTAAAGCAGCGGTCGCCAACCTTTCTGATCCGCGAGCTACTCAGATGATTGGGAGAGCCTTGGCGGGCGCCCTATAGTCTCGAATACACTATACAACCTTTTTGACCAATATGCGAGAAAATACATCTACCTTAATAAAATAAAGATTTATTATTATCAAATGTACATTATAAAATTAGAGCGTAACGAAGCTGACTCGAAGAGTCTTCTCTCTGTCTCTCTCTCTCCAATCTACCTACACGTC
>NW_007383073.1:1063-4603 GCF_000475195.1 Diaphorina citri | reverse complement strand
AATAATTGTTATTATCCTTGTTTTTATGACTTCCAATCTAGTCAAATTTGTTTGTGTTTTTTTTTTTTTTGTTGCATAAATGTTTCTAAGGTCCCCCCTCCTTAGGTGGATCCGTAGGTGTCATCCTGCTCGTTGGAAGGCTTGACCTGCTCACTCAAAGAGGCCTTGACCAGGAGTGTCTTGCTGCAAGAGTGGTGATAGGTAAGAAGTCGACCGTAGTGAGCCCACTGAGACCGTTCTCCGGTCGCCTGTACCCACCCAACTAATAGAGTTAGCAGTTCTGGTGTTACAGGGGTTGGAAGTCCAATAGTCTCCCCCTCGTGGTGAAGACTGCGCAACTTAGTTCCACACCTCCCATGAGACAAACGGGTAGCAAAGTGTTCACAACCAGTGAACTCTTATATTTTCCAAGCGGGTCGCCTCACTCCTGCTAACCTTCCGTGCAGGGCAGTTTAACCAGAGTCCCGCTTCGTGGTTACGCGGCGATAGTTCTTCCCTTTTTTTTCTTATTATTGATGTTACTTACCTTTAATTTCCTTTCCATACAGTCCACTTTTACCTGTTCCTAATATTCATTTTGTTGTGATGGTTTGCTTTACTCTACCTATCCAGTTTGATGCTAAGGTTTTGTATGATGAGTACTGTGATCTTACAATACTTGTGATTATTGGGTGCATTTTGTTTTGAATCGATAGCTTTATTGGCTACCTACCCCCCTTTCTGGAATTTGTTTCAAAATATTCATTTTTGTGGGGGGGAGTGTTGGGTTCACGATTTTTGGTACCCCCTGTCCCTGCTAATTCCTAAATTCCTATAATACGTCTCGATCGAAACATCAAGTCAGTCTTAAACCAAGTGTCCATGAGTTCAGAGCTATCCCACAAGCTGTCACCAAAACGACCACTCCAGCCTCGGTACCGAGTGATAAGTATCTCAACTACTCAACGAAAATCACGGTAAGAGACGACCCTCGACCCTTCTCCCTTTTCTAGCCCTACACAATGTTTACCTACCATGCTGGCACCGGTCGCTATGCGTATTTACTCGAATATTACATAGCTACTCATTTTCTTCACGAGGCTAAGTGGGTCCCACAACAGTCATTCACGGAATGAATCATTTGCATGATACAATTTTTTTTTACCCCACCGGGAATCGAACCCGGGTCTCCCGCGTGCAAGGCAAGCGCAGTGACCACTACACCATTGGATCTGACTAATTTAACACGAAGAAAGCATTTACTGATCGAATTTGTAATTAATATCAAAAGGGGTGGCACTTAGAACGTTATGGAAATGTACGTTTCAAATGACCAATAGCGATCAAAAATTGATCATATCTCAGGATCGGTTTAGATTTTCGCAAAATCCTTTCTTATTGCACACCTAGACCATGAAAGGAATATCCCTACCAAATTTCAGCTTTCTAGGTGTTGTGGTTCTCGAGATATAGCGATCAGTGTGTGAAATGTGAATGAGTGAATGGATCTTGTTCTTATAATATAAGAAAGATTTCAAGCTGTATAAAAGCTTCAAACTTTAAACTACATCAAGTGGAACTTTCATGTTCTATCAGTCGTGTCGAGCAAGTTATATAGGGTGTTCTATCAGACGTATCAAGTGAGTTATACAGGGTGGTCGGAAAATGTACGAAAACAGACACAGACAGTGGCGTATACATCTCCACAAGCTTTCGTCCAATAGCCCCCATAGACACTAGTAAATGCTCCAAATTATAGTCAAATAATTCTCGTATATTACTGCATTTGGGGGTCACTAAATGCCGGATATGCTATAGGTACCTACGCTAGTTGACAAATAAATGCTACATAGAATAAGAGAACAATAAACTTGAAAGAGTTGTGATATCCCAGTATCCTGATGTAAGTAACTGCAACGATCAAACGGGTCTCTAAGACTTGGAGTCATTCAACTACACTAAGGGAACAAAATGCTGCACTGAAGTAGGTATGCTTCAAATCTTTAAGTTTAAACCACCACAATCGAAGCGACGGCCAACATGAGGTAACATGATGATGCGTTATTGCAGCATGCTTAAAACATTTTGAATTGGATTGATATGGTTTTGGCTCTTGGAGCACGCTTCAATTGCCTAAAAGCATGGATCACTCGTTCTCTGCAGCACTGCAAGACTGCAACATGTTGCCTCAATATCCTATAATAGCGCCTTCACAATCTCTTCAATCTGTTCAATTATTCAATAATAATCACCTAACAGCGTCACTGCAACATCCTTTGACATTAACATCACGAGAACCATCATAACAAATGAGTAAGCACTTATTTCGAATCTCCATGCGACAAAATTTAACGAAAATGAAATCTGTGTGTTTTCGAATATTTTGCGAAGAAAAACAAAATTTCATCGAAATTAGAAATTTGTATGACGTAGGTTTGTAAAAAAAAAAAAAAAAAAAAAACAAAAATCGATAAAAAATAATTTACAACATAAGGAAAACATTAGAAAGTACGTACGTAAAACGAAGAAAATAGACAGGCAAGGCGGAGCGAGCGAGAAGAGGAGAAGGAGAAAGAAGAGCGAGAAAAAGGAGGAGAATGAGAAGAAGTGGTGAGGACTCATAGTACTCTTGAAAGTCATCAGAAATCAGGTTAGAAGAGCGCAAGAGTACGATGAAAGCACATAACGAGGTAGGATCGTGGCAGTAGCAAGAGACAAATGTGAAAAGGATAAAGTGCAATTTATCAAAATTACCAACGTTGGATAGGCGTAATAATAAACCTACTCACTGATATATAAAGAATCGCGTTATAAGCAGATACTATAACCACCAAATGTCGTGATGTCACACCATACGATCAGACGACCGTCGATCGGACGAGGAGCGGTGAATCTATGTTGTCAAGGACAGTGTGGACAGTTCAGTTCGACATCGAATCGACGGCCGGTCAACCATGTTGGGACACACCTATATAGTATTTTGGTGGAATGAATGTAAATTCCTAAGTGTGGAGACTTGTGATTATGAGGTCGTCTTGTGATTACCTAGTCGATTTTACCGTAGTGTACAGTTGTAGGACGTTAAAATACATGGAATAAACAACAGACGAGAGAGGGGGTAACATCAGCCTACGGCCTACTGATTAACTGATAGTAAACCTGTATTTTAACAAACCAACTGATAGACTTGGCGGAAATTTCAATGAATGAATGCAAGGTCAAATATTGTATTTGGTGTAGTAATTGATGCTTATCGTATTAAAAAAAACCGGATTTAAAAATCTACCAGGCTGCACTTTATATGCAGATTTATTCTAGAATTTCGGCCTACTATGTTTTTATTTAACTAAATTTATTTAAATATAAATCTACTATAATTATCTTATAGAGAGAGCTAACGTTTATGTTCAAGAATTCCAAGTTATGGACAAAAACCCAAAGATAGGGCCGCACACTCCCACTGTCATTTCATTTTAGTTTATTCTTTCCATTTCATGGAAGAGGCATCATTCTAGTGGCCGTCTGTCCGTTCCCACAGATAAGCAAGGAAAAGTCATCAAA
>NW_007383073.1:0-621 GCF_000475195.1 Diaphorina citri | reverse complement strand
CCTACCCATTATGCAGATAACTATTAAGAGCATAATGTTCTTCACTTATTCATTACTGAATGAACAAAAAGAGTTCTAAAACCTATTAGCGGAGCATCTGCCTTGGCCGCGGGTTTGATTCCCGCCTTGAACAGATAAAGTTCGTTCTCGGAACGGCTGGCTTTCTCCTGTCCTGTCCTCCTTCTTTATTCGCTTTCGGGACGATAAGACCTTAGCAGTTACAGTTCCCTCTATCAAACCTCTTAAAAAAAAAAAAAAAAAAAAAATCAATTCGAGATTTAAAAATAACTCTACTGACTCGGTAACTTTATTATATATTTAGTTTTAGATTTGTACGGTTTGTACCACATATAACATAACTGTATAATAAACATTGAATTGAATTTAACTTTGTGAAGAAGCTCCATGGGGGTACAATGTACATGGAAGGAGCTTCCTTGAAGATTGCTACATCTCGGCAAATCGTGTGTACCTTAGACGAACAGCGAAAGTAAAGGAACTATTTCCTTTACTTACTTAACTTGGAGGGTAGCACGCCTACAGTGTAGGCGCTAGGTCGCGGGTTCGATTCTTTCCCGGGGCGAATTTTATCATAAATAGATAAGAAATGTCATCGATTTT
>NW_007383072.1:0-6470 GCF_000475195.1 Diaphorina citri | reverse complement strand
ATGAGAGACATGAACGTGACGACATACTACGACCTGAAGAGAAAAGCAGAAGATCGAGAATCATGGCGTACTGCTGCACACCTCGGCTGTTAACCAATGATGATGATGAGGTACTTGAATACAAGTAGGTACAATATACAATCGAATCTGAATAACTGAGAACATAGCTTCGTTGAAAAAACGTTCGAGGTTCCCTAAGTTGTTCATCCTTGAAGGCATACAACGTATTGGAGCACAAGCGGCGGTACTTGTGCAGAAAGTCACGTCCGTGGAATATTGCTACCAAAGGAACTGGCACAAACGAGCAGTGACCAGTGTTATTATAGGGTTAGGTTATCTCTATCCGTCTATCTACAGAGTCAGAGATGTGCGATGTGCTAGCACTACTGCCTTACTAGCATAACAGATAATGGGCCAAGGGCGATCATTAACAATGAAAAAAATCATGTTCATTTAGAAGAAGAATCACCTTAACTTACTAGAGTTCGTGTATTTGCCATTGCCGTTGTCCTTACTGCAATTTCCCATCGTAAAGACCTCATCGCACTTCATGAGTATGATTTGTATGAATGTTTACGTTTCATAAGCTTTGTGTTTAGAGGTGTTTACAATTAGCTGTTTCGTATATACAGGGTGGCCTGCACAAACGTCTAACCAAACTCTGCAAGCAGCCAGCCTAGTTAGCTTAGTTGGTAGTCCGTCTGCCTTGTAAGCGCTAGGCCGCGGGTTCGATTCCCGCCCGGGGCGGATTTTATCCTGATGGGATAATGTTCGTTCTCGGAACGGCTGGCTTTCTCCTATCCTGTCTTCCTTCTCTCTCCGATTTCGGGACGATAAGACCCTAGAGTTACAGTTCCCTCTGTCAAACCTCTTAAAAAAAAAAAAAAAAAAAAAAAATAGAGAAGTGGTCAATGTAATCAAATTAAAATGTTCCTTCTGATATTATGTTGTTTCATAGGTACCACCTCCCTCCCAAATAAATGAGGAGGTTCAACAGACCTAAAGCACCGTTCAAACCGGTGGAAAATTGGTATAATACGTCGGTGAAACCGTCATAATAAATTGGTATATTGGTAATACCGGTATAATTTATTGGCTTGAGATGTAAAGGCAGTGTTTTCCGCCCGCCAGTACACTCGACCGTAAAACACCAGCCTTACTCACTTTACACCGCTTTTTCACTAGATCTTAGCCTTTTGCGTACAGAATCAATTTCACCAGAATCGCTCTTACGGTAGGATTCATGTCCCACATGAAACTCAAGCGTTGTTGTTACAGTCAGACGTAAACAAAACATTTTTTTCAAATACGGTAGGATTCATGTGAGACATGAAACCTCCGAAAAGCGATTTGTGGTAGGCTTCATGTCACACATGAAATTGTTCCCTCGCTTTTAATTTATTTTCTTTTTTTTCCTAGTTGAGATAGAAACATCTGGTTTTTTTTGTCTTCTTCGGAAATCTTCGGACTATAATTCCGAATGCTTTGGAATCATAATAAACAAACACCGGCTTTTCAGTCTGCATTTGAAAGGAGCAAAAGATACACAAGTTCCTAGGCACGTCCTACCGTAACGCCTCCTATCTGTAAAAATCAAGCCGACCGTAGCGAGTAAATCTGTAGCTTCATGCTGGACATGAATCCTACCGTATCGCCAGATTCAAGTTATATTTCTCCTACCATAATGGCGGAACCATGATTTCATGTGACACATGAATCTGTCCGCAAAAGGTTAAAATGTACAAACCTCTGTTGATGTTGTACAGAGAAATAGGAGATGCAGTAGTCACAGAAGATTTAAAGCCAGCAATTTAGCTACGTTTGACACACAATAATGGTTATGAAGTCATTTGATACATCCCTGGCCGGGACAAACTTTATCCTAAGAGCGGCTGGCTTTCTCCTATCTTATATTATAATCCTTCATAATCTCTTGGATTTCTGGACGATAAGACCTCCGTTGTTACAAAATCAAACCAGATTCCAGAATAGCTTTTTTCAGACCACTGGAATTGAACATGGTCAATTTGACTCCTGCGAATCTGACCTCCGATCAAAGAAAAGTTCGCTAATCTGACTGAACAGGCGTTATAAAACTTTGGAAAACACTCCAAACTTTAGAAGACATGTACATCCTGTCTTATTTCAAGTTTTGGCTCTCTCAAGACTTTAATCTGTAATCGGAATAAGCCTTTTGCAAGATCCACACAAAACTTCGTTTCGAATTATGATTTGGTGCTCGGATGAGTGGGATGGGATAAAGTTTTCTTTTTCGCCCTCCCAACATCCCATGAGGGTTTTTTTCGTAGATTCCTATAAGCTTAGCCAATTTTTAGGGCTGTTAGCCCTTACAGCTATGAGAAAATCAACCATTATTGTCGAACATCATGAGGATTTTGATGATGCTTAGAGAGAACATGAGTAGAAGTAATGTTCCCAGTTCCTGCACGACAAAGGCCTAGGACGCGATGTCAGGAAACGGGGTTTTAGGGTTTGGCGGGTGGTCTGTTGTAGGTAGGGAACCTCAAGCTTTTGAGGAATGGCCACTCGTTTTCCCAGTACAAGGGGTACTGCCGCGATGGATCCACCATGGTGCCTTTATCGCGGGAGCCCTGCGTCTCCTCTCGGATTTTCTCGGGTCCTAGACATAGCGTCCTGCCTTAAAAAAAAAGAGAGAGAACATGAGGGGACAATTTTCAGCCCAATACAACTTGAAAGCATATGTGTGGTGATTAGCTTTGAAACCTTGGGTATCAAATTTCATAATTTTCCTTCTCTCAACGGCTGGCTTTCTCCTATCCAGTCCTCCCCTCTTCGAATTCCGGACGATCAGACCTCCTGGTGAACTGAGAAATCGATTTTTGCAGTCCAAAACAGGTGTCTCAATCGAAACCTCTCAAAGATCGCCACAAAAATTCCCTCCAGAGATAAAAACAAATCTTCCCGTTCATGAACTGAAGTGGAAGCATCTTAAGAAGGCACTGTGACTTAAACCTTATATTGGGAATAAAGGGAGAACGGGCTCTAGTCTTGATTTTAAATCATTACATGAAAGTAGAATCGAAAAATCAAATCAAGACATAGGTACTGATTTTCTTTAATCACGATCGAATAAACTACGGGGGCTAAAAAATTCCCGGAGGGACGGGCCCATTGTTTGGTATCAGCAGATTGAAAATTAATGCTGTTGTCTTCAAGGTTCCTTCTACCAACTGTCCTTAGTATTCTAGTTGGCTTTATATTCAATGGCAGTACGTCGAAAGTATACCTTTGACTATTTAAGTAATGGAAATTTTGTTGAACCAATTTGTCCCGAATTTTTGCGTGGGACTGTAGTTTTTCCTTTTTTTTTTCAATTTGAACAAACTTTTTTTTCCCACAAGTATAGGACAGGACCAGGATAGGGACAGTTTGGTTCTTGTTTTAAATTTATTGCTCCGAAATACATAAATTAAAGGCCCCCGGCGCTTTCTCCCTTTCTGTGATGTTATCAGTTATCTAGAGTGGGTACTTTCGTGCTTGTGTAAGTATAGAGGTACTTTATCCGTACTTCTATGTTTTTATTATACTTAAGCGTACCTCTCTTTCTCCTTTGGAGGGAAAAACAACTTCCGTTATTTATGTCTTGTACGGTAATGCGGTAATTCATGTTAGAAGATATTGGTTGAAAAACAATTCCAGTATCCGGATTACCACTCTGGGGTAATTGATAAAAGCGCGGTCAAACTTTCTTGACTTGGCGGCGCGGAGCGCTACCGCGTTCCTTAAATGAGAGCTAGTGGTTAAAAACAATTCCAGTTTTCCAGTTTCAACTGTGATTTACCACGCCTGAGGTCCGTGTTCGATCTCCGACGAGGCTCAAACTATTTTTTTTGGTCCCAGTAGCTCAGTAGTGCTGTTGTTTATTAGCCGAGGGTTCAAGGACGAGGAACTACATGCAATGATTGATTTTGATATATGGATTATTATGGATATGTATACTAGACTAGACTCTCTAGTACATGGCCGTATTGGCCGTATTTTATCGCTGAAAACGAACCTGTGACCTAGCGCTTACAAAGCGGGCGCTACCTTCCAAGCTACCTAGACTTGCTTTTTTTTTTCTTTTTAATGTTCAAACATTGAATTTGTCGTTTCGTTTTTCGGCGAATTCTCAGTACGTTCTTTTGACAAACAGAGAAAAGAACACCCCCACTTCATTTACATTGAAGAACTCCAAAACCAGTCAGTTTCCCCAAAACAAATAGAATTGAATAAATAGACGAAGAACGTTTTCTGAATTTTCCTGAAATTAATTAAATTAAGCGAGGGATGGAAAATTTATACAGGAGGGGACGGGAAATTTTCACCGCTCCCAAATTAAATTGCAAAATAAATCAGAAAACCCTCACGATTTGGGTTCTCAGAAATGGGAGATTTTCTTCGAGAGAGGGAAATTTTCAGGGGTGAGAGAAATTTATTTGCAAGTTGTCTTCGAAAATTTCCGCACGTCATTCTGTTTTACTGTACAGAAAAGGGAATATTTTAAAAAAAAGTTCTCTTTAGT
This sequence comes from Diaphorina citri, assembly GCF_000475195.1. Classification (NCBI taxonomy): domain Eukaryota; kingdom Metazoa; phylum Arthropoda; class Insecta; order Hemiptera; family Psyllidae; genus Diaphorina; species Diaphorina citri. Next base: position 1,924 of record NW_007383072.1, on the reverse strand, counting down.
AGACTTTTGAGGGAAAGGTGAGGTAATTTCTCCGAAATTGTCGTCCATGATCTAGAAATTAGGACCTCTCAAAAATAGATTGCAGCGTTCCGTCCTCAAATAGGTTCAGATAAAACTATTTTAAATTCAAATATTTCAAATACGTGGTCGGCGTTTTTCGTCAGCCTCAATGAGCCATCTAGCTAGGGTGATTGCTTTAGGCTGACATTTGGTTTTGCCTACAATTTTTTTACGAGTGAATGAATGTGAATGCCCTGTATTTCTTTAGCGAGGGAAAGTTCAGGCTGGTATCTTGTATCCTCCGTGTTTAAAGTCCCAAAGTAAAGGAATTCAAATATTCGTCAATTTCTTTCAAATTAAATCGAATTGAAAATTTCAGAGTCAAAACTTTATGCATTATAATCTAATCGCCTTTTCAGACAGACATTTTAGAGCTATGTAACTTTACCTATAGAAGAAGGTTCAAGTTATCTAATCTCAGTAAAAGGTTCTTCTGAAAACTTTTCCGAAGTTTTCCTTTTTGATTGTTTTAACTGAAAGGTGCTTTCTATACTTTTCTTTACAATTTGATTGATTTATTGTTTCCTTTTGTTTGCTTTCAGGTAAGTCAAGTGTTCAGTCCGTTCTCTCTCCTCCCCCCCCCCTCGACAAAATCTTTGATACTTCCCTGCCCCTCCTCCTGTACCCTCTCTGGAGCTCTGTCTTAGATTGTCTGGAGTAATAACAAAATATTTAGAAAGAAATGGAGGAAGAGAAAAAGGTAGAAGAAGGGGGAATCAGAAGTGAGAAGGAAGGTCGAAAGAGAGAGATAAAGAGAAAGATGATGAAAGGGAAAAGGAAATGAAGCACAGAGAGAGAGAGATACATAGAGCCTAGAAAGGGAGAGAGAGAGAGACAGAGGGAGAGAGAGGGAAAGAGATAGAGAGAGAAATAGAACCGAGAAAGGGAGTGATGGAGGGGGAGAAAGAGAGGGAGAGAGAGGGAGGGAGAGGGAGAGAGAGAGAAATAGAACCGAGAAAGAGAGAGATGGAGGGGGAGAAAGAGACAAAATGTGGAAAAAATATTTCTCCCCCCTCATAATTCTTATTTTATCCCTTTATAAAAACTCGAGACTTAGAAAAGCCTGGGGAGCTTTCTTGCCTATACCACACCAGTTCGATACAGACAACTAAATAGCCATCTCTCTCTCTCTCTCTCTCTCTCTCTCTCTCCCAGATATCTCTCTCTCCCCCCCCTTTTCTCTCTCTCTCTCTCTCTCTCTCTCTCTCTCTCTCTCTCTCTCTCTCTCTCTCTCTCCATCTTTATGTTCAATTTCTCCATCTCTTTCCTCTATCTTTATCTTACTTCCCTTTCTGTCTCGGCCTCTCTCTCACTGTCCCCTACCGTTCTCTTATATTTCCTCTCCTTCTTTCTTTCTTCCTCTCACTTCGTCTTCGTCCCCCCTCTCTCTCTCTCCCTTCCCCCTCCTTATTGGATGATTATAGATTTTCCACTTGGTCATAAGAGGTTAGGAGAGGGGAGGGAAAGGAAGGTGGAGGGGAGAAGTATTGTGCTCCCGAAATTCACGTCACACAGTTATTGATAAGAGGTCAATACACTGGCCTGCATGGCTACCGAAATAGTATCGCTCAACCCTCCCTCCGCCTCCTCCTCCTCCTTCTCCTCCTTTTTTACTTTTTTTTTCTTTCTTTTTCTCCTCCATCGTTTTATTATTTGCTTTTCATGGAATAAATATTTAATTTTTTAATAGTTCATCAGATTCTCTCTCTCCTCTCTTTCCCTCTCTCCCTCCTCTTTCTCTCTCCCCCTCTTTCTCTCTCTCACATTCCTCTTTCTCTTTCTTCCGCGCTCTATCTCCTCATCTCTCTCTTTTTCTCTCCCTCTTTCACCTTCCTTCCCTTTCTCTCCCCCTCCCTCTCTCGCC
>NW_007383071.1:0-6362 GCF_000475195.1 Diaphorina citri | reverse complement strand
AAGAAGAAGAAGAAGAAGAAGAAGAAGAAGAAGAAGAAGAAGAAGAAGAAGAAGAAGAAGAAGAAGAAGAGAGTGAACAAGAGAATCAATAAAAGGTAGGTATTATTTGTAAATTGAGACTTAAAATAATAGTAGTAAAATACTTTCTGATTACTTTGGTAATAGCAAGTAAAAAAGTCTCCCATCCTCTGTTGCAAAGTGTTAACCACACGAATACCAAGGTCATTGACAATAATAATACATAGTAATAAAATACTTATACAATAATAAAAATAATACGCTGATAATTCAAAGTCAATATTCATGTCCGTTTCATTGGACAAATAGTATGGTCTTCTTGTTGAGCTCTGTATACAAGTTAATAGTTTTAGATCGATCTGACATCATTCATTAATCAGAGGAGGTGTTCCCAGTATCAATGATAGGGTGACCAGCAAGTTCTGAGTGCTCTAGAAAACGAGGATCTGGACAATCCTTTGTGGAATATCCCTTGGGGAAAATCACTATTTTGGGCTTGACACACAACGTTTTGAAGATATATTATGTTCTCGTTCTCAGTAAAGCGAACAGTGAATTTTTGTTCGAATTTCAGCGCAGTTTGTCAAAGATACACATGACACCTCCAAATTTGAACGTTTTCCCTCTTTTTATATGAAATTTAGTTTAAAAAGTAAAAATTTGTATGACAAAACCTTAGAATTTTTTTGACATGACGTCTTTTCAACCCAAAAAAAAAAAAATTCCAAGATTGGGAATTATTAGAAGATTTGGAAGCTAGCTTTATCTGTATTTTGAATAACCCAACTTACAAAAGAAAAAATACCGTCATCAACAACCGAAACTTTGCACACAGTCAGTTCAGGTGTAAAAACACCAAGTACTCCGTTGCATTAGACCTAAGTGAGAATGTGTGTAGGTATGTGTGTGTGTAAAGTTACAATTTGACACCGTGTGTGTATGAAGTGGTGATGGGGTGACCAGAGTATTAGGAGGAGGCTAAGTGATGTTTTGTGTTAGTCCCTATTATCCATTATGGAGTGATTTTCTCAGCCGGTGCCTTTCAATACGAAGGGACATATTTCTGGCTCCTTTATATATATATATGTATATTTTCTAAAAAAGTACGATTGTATGAAAAAAAGGTTTGATTTGGAAAGATGAAATTGGTAGTTTGACATATCCACTCGTTTTGTAAGTAAAGTTTTAGTACCTACCTATGTAGAAAGTACATATCTATTGCCAATTATTCCCTATCTCTCTTAGTTTATTTCTGTCTGTCTCTCTCTCTCTCTCTCTCTCTCTCTCTCTCTCTCTCTCTCTCTCTCTCTCTCTCTCTCTCTCTCTCTCTCTCTCTCTCTCTCTCTCAGTAGTTTTCCTGGAACGGTTGTCACTCGTTCAGGTTCTTGCTCTGCTGGACGTAACTTAACAAGGTCGTCCTACGCTAGTGATACCTAAATGGAAATACACTTTTCTCCAATTGCTCATTTTAGCTAAATTCTTAGGCTTGGTGCCTTTATAAACGTACTTAGAAGATTCTTTCAGTTAAGTTCTTTTGATTTAGTGCATTTTTAAAGGTGCTTAAAAGATGTAGGTACCTACTTTTCTTTCATTCTGTAAGTAATGTAAAGGTGTGTCACCACATAGTTGATCGATGTCCACTGAACCGTCCACACTGCCTCGACAACATAGATTCACCTCGTCAATCCAGCGTCGACTAGTGTGGACACACCTTGAAGGATGGAAAGGGTTTGCTAACATAACGAAGTACTAAGTACACAGACACAAGTAATATATTTTCTGTTTCACTGCCCACACTTTGTATGTGCCATCAGTTGTCTTGTATGGAAATGAAACACTGAAACACTTCGGGGAACTTTAATGTCTTAGATTTTCAAGTCGCAATATTCATGATGTCTACATCTCTGTGTTGATGCAATTATTCATTGGACCACTGTACCTATGTAACTAAGATGGTTTTATAAAAATAAGTACATATCTACAATTCTAATACATGCATAAGCATATCTAAAGAGTGAGTGGAGGGAAAAATCTAGAGACCTCGGTTTGTCACACCGTTTCCGATTGTCTGACAGACCCAGATCTGTGAGACCGCGGTCTGTCAGATCGTCTGAGCGTGAGAGGCGGGTATTAGACTAAGAGCTTTGGATCAGAAGTTAAACATCTCTTTATGAATAAAAAGTAAATATTATTTTTTTTTCTTTTACACATTAGGGTACCTATTTTGATTGAATAAAAGGTACCTTTTGTAGACCTGCCGACCTGGCCGTTAGCAATATTCTTCTCTCCTGGATAATAAAAAACGAATGACTGCCATGACTAATTATTATTCTTCTTACAAAACACATCTCTGGCTGTTTGAGCTAATTACATTTTTCTAAACTTTAATTAATTACGAAACCCAAGACATTTCATGAATAAGTTTCTTCTTTTCACAGCGCAATATAATATTTTTTTTTTTTTTTTTATGTAATTTAATTAATTTCATGTTGTTTTAGTCTTTTTTTCCAAAGTTTGCTTTCGCTCGCATTAAAACTGGCCGTTTCTTTTGTTTGCGTTTTACGTCATTTCTTGTACATTATCTTCCCAGAATCGAAGCCCAGGGTGATGAAACCGTTTATGCGTCACTCGCCATTTTGAAAACTCAGGTGTTCTTTTCAGCTATAGAGAAATCAACCGACATTTTTCTGAGGCAATGCGGCCTTTAAACCATTCTACCATTTTGTTGGAATTCGAGTGAGGAACTCAAGGTGAGTACCTAATAATTCTTGAGTATCTGAGTGGCAATTTCAGACGGTCAGTTGTCTGCCTTCCGAAATCATATCAAACCATCTGACCGTCTTTTTATGACAGCAGAAAAATTACCATTAAAAGCCATTGCTGTCCGGGACTCCGAGAATTCATCACACCAACAAATATTACATCTAAGTGAGTATTTCTACAACCCGAGTTGCAAAATTTCCATCTAATATGGCAACCGATCCAAGTTGAAAAGAAATGCTGGTACATTTAGCAATGCAAGGAGATTATTTGTTATTTGCTAACAGAGATCCCGAGATTTATGACAAATAATTACCGAGACATCAGCGTTTTCTGTATTATGGCGGCTTTTGATGGTGAGAATTTTTGATTTTTCTCATGGCTTTGTTGTACCTACCTATCTTGTACAGGAATTTATGCGACTGTAATAACCACACCCATTGTAAAACGGTAGGTCTCATATTTTTTCAAGTTGTAAATGAAATATTATAAGTAAATAAAGTTCAGAACAATATTTCTGATTTATATATAAGAAGTCTAGAATATTCTACATCCATGATTATAAACAACAAACTTTGGATCTTAAAGAGATTATAGAGATGGTTTGGACAGGTGGACCTTTTTCGCCAATTTCGTCCCGAGCTAAGAAATTAAAATAATACAGTCAAAGCAGACAAACCACCCAAAGCAAATTGATTTCCTTTTTTCAAATCTAAGTTCAGCCACTCACTATCAGGTAGACCTTACAGGTACGGCTAAAAAGGTCCGTCTGTCAGGCGTACCTGATACCTGATGAGCACACACACTATCGGGTAGACCTGATCAGGTATACTTGTCGTCAGGTCTACCTGATAGTGAGTGGCTGGTCTAAGCTCTTCATCAACTACTATACAACAACTGTGAATTCGGATTATTCTATCTTCATTAGTCCAGCCGCCCTCCCTCATAAACCATCTCCTAACTCCATCCCGATGCCAAGAGCTCTGACTAATCTCCTCTCTCCACAGTTCATGTCTAGGGCCCACCATGGAGTCCACTCAATATCAACTCAATAACTCAATGCCCTATCCGCTAACTCAATGCCCTATCCACTAACTCCACGCCTGTGATTAACTTCGTGCCGGATAGGGTCAAAGGTTGACCAATCTATTTCATTAGGAACGAAACCTTTTCTTAGGTTCTCTAGGTTGGCAAAGGAATTTAGGTATCGGGATATAGTGACCGTTTTTATTTAGTTATCACTTCCCAGTTTTCTCGGTAATTTGTGAGGTTTCAACTAACTTTTTCATAAAAAATAATAGAAGTAAAAAATTTACCGTAGGTTAGGTAAACTGTCAAAGGCCGGCCAGCAATCTATCAGGTAAACCTGAAGAATGCGCCTGAGCAGGTCCGCCTGGTCAGGTCTACCTGATATAGTAGTGGTCTAATGAAGATGGAAGACTACACCGGAGGTCTTGAAACACGAGAACCCTTCAGGCTTTTCTTCCTGTCGCTTTTTTAGTGGGCTTCAATCAACTCCTCGATTGGTTCTCACAACGTTTGATGCACCCTGAAATAGGCCTGCAGCTGTACTGTTCTGTTCCCGATTCCAACCGACATGAGAACGTGGACTAACTTCAGTAATCGGTCGGAAACTGGTACGACTCAACTGCATCCTGCCCGGGGCGGATTTTATTCTGACGGATGATGTTCGGTATCTTAACGGCTGCTTTTTCTATCCTGTCTTCCTTCTCTCTTCGATTTCGGGACGATTAGACCTTGGCAGTTACAGTTCCACCTATCAAACCTTGCCAGGTCGGCTGGCTCTTGAACGGTCTGGTCTTCTAGTTGATCGTGAAAGAGCTCACACATAAACACATTATAAACTTCTATGTAAAATATGTATAGGTCCTATGTGTGTCATTTTTTCTGTGATTACGGAGACCTTTTGAAAAGAACAAGGGGCATTACCCCCCCCCCCCCACCCCGCTTCCTTCTCTCGCTCAATCTTCACAAATCTCTTGATTAGGTGTGAGGCATCACCCGTCTTGCCCCGTCTTCATGAAGTTCAACTCAGTGGTGCCAAAACACAGTCCATTTTAGGTCCTCAAAGTATACGCAGCGAACAGTCCATTTCTTGGTCCTCAAATCACAGTCTATGTAAGGAACCGGTTCCCTTCTAGAAACTGAAATGGCGCCTGTATTAAACCATAGGAAATCCAAGATGGCGCGTCATCAGAATCGGTTCCGTTTCCGAAAGTTTCCTGAAAGAAAAGTTTTACCACAAGCTAAATCTGGATTTACCACAAGCTTAATCGTTTAAAAGTAAAGGACTGAAGATTTTACCTGCATACGTAATTAAAGATTTCAAATGTAGTTTTAGATCCCTATTTAAGAACTCCACCGAATAATGCCTTTATAGGGGAAATATGAAGGAGAAAGGTGCTTTTATGAACCCAGCCGCTCATCCTGATTGCTTCTATAAACTATACATTTTAAAAAGTTCAGTTGTCCACAATAATTATGTGAGTTCAGGAAATTTCTTAGGTCATCCAAAGGGGCAATCGCTCGAGCATCATGAGCAATTGAACTTGTTGCCCTCTGGAAAGATGTTAGAAGAAGTCTTTTATTATTAGAGTTAGATATATGTGCGTCCAAGGATAGAATTCATGGCTGGGAGAAAACTTTGGCCACCGCTACTCTAATGAAGTCACAATGTCCTCATTGTAAAGTATTCTAATGTCTTCAGGCGTCAGGTGTACGCAGACAGTTTATTAGGGGATCATTGTTCGAATGTCCTCATTGTAAAGTATTCTAATGTCTTCAGGCGTCAGGTGTACGCAGACAGTTTATTAGGGGATCATTGTTCGAGCCCCCTGTGCTCTGTGTGTTTAATATTGTTATTAGTGTGCTTTTATTTCCTTGCTTCCTCCAAACCGAGAAGTGCCATTACCAGTCACTTCTCAAGAAGTAGATTCCTATAAGCCTAACCCAACTTTTAGGGCTCTCAAGAAGTAACAATCAAAGTAATTTCTCAAGAAATGTTAGTGATGGCAGAGTCATTGATGTTGCAGGCGTCGGATGTTTTAAAGAAAGACAACAATAAAGAGGGATTTTTTTAAATATCATTTAATTTTTAATTGCAAAGCATGGTGCTATTAGTGTACCATCAACATCAAACCAAGTTGGTGCGGTTGATCCAAAATCAGAAGCATTGTCCACTTACGCCTCTTCTCTGATTCCTTCGTAACACAAGTCGTCAAAATGAGAGAAACCAAGAAAGCGGTGTGCTATTCCAAGAGGTTATCACGAGAACGAAACTTACCAACACAATATCGGTTAATAATAAGTAAAGTGGAACAATTTGGTTGACATTGTGAAGAGCTAGAGGGAAGGGAACAGAGATGAAGAAAGAGAGGAGGGAGACGGAGCGGAGAAATTGAAATGGACACGGGGAAGACCAAGTTTCTTCGGGATATGGCTCCTGGAAGTTCGGATCCCTGGACAATTCAAAGGGATTTGACCTAACAGGTCCTACAATAGGACTTTCAAAGAAGAGAAGAGGACCTTCGAAATTTTCCTTTGTAATCTAAAGTCCTTTCATG
>NW_007383070.1:0-6478 GCF_000475195.1 Diaphorina citri | reverse complement strand
TTTTTTCCCCAATCCGGCCTAAAGGACAAAATCTTGTAATCTGGCCCGAAGGACCATTTTTTTATTGCTTTTTTTGACGTTTGATAGAGGGAGCTTAAAAACAGAGGTCTGATCGTCCCTAAATCGAAGAAAGGAGGGACGGTTTTGCTCCTTAACAGATAAGGTTTGTTTTTGTTCTCAGAAAGGCTGGCTTTCTCCTATCCTGTCCACTCTTCGATTTCGGGACGATATGATCTTCGCTGATATAGTTTCCTCTATCAAAACTCTTAAAAATAATAAGAAAAAATGGACCTCCGGGCCAGATTATATTTTTTTTTGGTCCTTTAGTCGGATTGGGACCTTAGTAATTTTTACCAGATTTTTCATTCTTATTTATTGATCATCATCATCATCATTATTATTAGGAAATGATTAACACGTTGACTGTCAAGGTCAGTTCAGGGCCCTTTCCTAAACCTCACGTATGGGGAACTCCTCGTGTATATGTACTAGGCAATCAAAAACCCCTCCTCCCTTCCCCTTTTACCTAACTAGGTACTCTTTTATTGGCAGAAGAAAAAGGAACCAGGAGGATAAGGGAAGATGTCAACATATGTACATCTCAACTTGATGTCTTAAGAGAAGAGAAGAGAAGAAAAGAAAAGAGAAGAGAAGAGAAGAAAAGGAATAGAAGAGAAGAGAAGAGAAGAGAAGAAAAGAAAAGAGAAGAGAAGAAAAGCGAAGCGAAGCGAAGAGAAGAGAAGAGAAGAGAAGAGAACAAAAGAAAAGAGAAGAGAAGAGAAGAGAAGAGAAGAGAAGAGAAGAGAAGAGAAGAGAAGAGAAGAGAAGAGAAGAGAAGAGAAGAGAAGAGAAGAGAAGAGAAGAGAAGAGAAGAGAAGAGAAGAGAAGAGAAGAGAAGAGAAGAGAAGAGAAGAGAAGAGAAGAGAAGAGAAGAGAAGAGAAGAGAAGAGAAGAGAAGAGAAGAGAAGAGAAGAGAAGAGAAGAGAAGAGAAGAGAAGAGAAGAGAAGAGAAGAGAAGAGAAGAGAAGAGAAGAGAAGAGAAGAGAAGAGAAGAGAAGAGAAGAGAAGAGAAGAGAAGAGAAGAGAAGAGAAGAGAAGAGAAGAGACCCTACCTACCTGTTACTACTGAAGTATTTGAAGTAATGAACAAAAGAAGAAAACTTAAGAGGGGGACACAAAATGACAAAACGCCACATAAAAGGTACAATATTATGGGAAAACTTTGAATTGAATTTCATCTTTCTGACTCCCCATGAGCTTACGTGACGTGACGTGACGTGACGTGATGGTAGTGTGTTTCTACGTTAGGACCTTCGTTGTTAAGGTACCAGTACACTGAAGATTTTTTTCTCGCGAGACCAAGTCTAGCGAAATAGTCCACAGTGTACTGGCACCTTAAAAGTTCCCTCTATAAAATCTCAGACCGAAATGTCAGGAGGGTCTGACCATGGACAGAATGCCTGAAGAGGTCCTCGAGTTATCGAGAGATCATTATTGTGATACAGCAGCACGAACTACCTTACTGAAACCCATAGGTATCTGCCATAAGCCAGAGGTACCTACTGGCATGGCAACCATTGTCATCTGGCATAGGTAAAACCTATTGGGCAGACAGGACAACCTCAGTGGTGTAGTGGTTAGCACGGTGGACTTTAAAATGGCACAAGTAAACCCCAATAGGTTTTACCCTTACTGAAACCCATAGGTATCTGCTATAAGCCAGAGGTACCTACTGGCATGGCAACCATTGTCATCTGGCATAGGTAAAACCTATTTGGTAGACAGGACAACCTCAGTGCCTCAGTGGTGTAGTGGTTAACATTAACACTGTAGAATTTAAACCCATAGGTATCTGCTATAAGCTATAGCAATGCCTATGTAGGCAAGAAAAAGTCCGTCCCAACCGGTATTCCAACCTAGCACCTTCGGTTTGAGAGTCAGTGTTCTTGACCACTCGGCCAAAGACGTGGCCAATTTAGCAAGGTATTAATCGGAGAACGACATTTGTGAGCAGACATCAAACTAAAATGCAATTTCTTTGTGTTATTATATCACAAGATCACAACTTTGGTGCTCACTGCAGCATTGTAGGATTTTCCCAATATCACAATAATCCTAACGTCCAATGTTTACCTACCATGCTGGCACCGGTCGCTATGCGCATTTATATGTCATAGCTATCCTCAGTGCCTCAGTGGTGTAGTGGTTAACATTAACACTGTAGAATTTAAACCCATAGGTATCTGCTATAAGCTATAGCAATGCCTATCTAGGCAAGAAAAAGTCCGTCCCAACCGGTATTCTAACCTAGCACCTTCGGTTTGAGAGTCAGTGTTCTTGACCACTCGGCCAAAGACGTGGCCAATTTAGCAAGGTATTAATCGGAGAACGTTATTTGTGAGCAGACATCAAACTAAAGTCATCAGAGCAAGGATGGTCGCCAATATTCGAAATGAACAGACCCGCACGAAGACGGCTGGGATTGAACCCATGCTCTCCTGTTTACCAGGCGAGCGTCTTGACCACGCTACCACCGAGGCAGGTGAAATCGTTCCATTCTCCTGTCAACAAATTGATTTTTCCTTCAGGTTCCATACTTGAATTTTTTTCCAAGTTCCATAATTAAAAGGAATTTTAATTGTGTTAAGCATATTTAAATGCTTGTCACAAACATCGTTCCCTGATTATTTCACCTAGATAAATTTCATGACATGACTTGGACTCGAACCACCAACCTCCAGATCCAAAGTCCAACGCGTTAACAACTGCACCACTGAGGTTGGTCAAGTTCCATAATTATATCCAACTTGAAGTTGCTACAAAGTAATACACAAGATAGAGCTGGACATAATACGAACTTGGGCAGACACAAAACTCTCGGGGCATATCGTTTAACCTTAGTTCTTAGAGTCAAGGGCAAATTGTGGATCAAGCATCGAGTCGAGTCGAATATTATGACCAAATGTGGCGGAAAAGACACCTAAAGGAAAAGTGTTTAATAGCAGGGCCGAATTAGGAGTACAGAGGGCAAAGTTCAAATTGGTAAGTACTTGTACGGTGGTGCAAGTTCAGGAGTTCAGGGCAGCCACTCACTATCAGGTGGTGTGTGTCCGTCAGGTCAGAAGGGCAGGTTCGGCTAAAAAGGTCCGTCTGTCAGGTCTACCTGATACCTGACGAGCGGAGACCGTTATGTTAAGAACATGTACTCGTAAGTTAGAAAGACGCACATATGCCGTTACCATGACAACTAAGGTGCTGCAATCCGTGTTGGCCTACAGAATAAATTATATGCATTAATGCAACCAGTAACCAGTATGGTCTATGGCTCTATGGTCCTTTCTCTTTTAACTAGAATTGATCGAACGGAGGGAGGTTCAAGCTTTTTTTTTTTAAAAAAGATAGCTATATTATATTCTCTTGTTCCACTGCAAATGGCAATACCTCTGGTAACGGACTCATGGTGGATGTCACCAATGACTTAATGAGAGATTTCACTAATAGGAGAATTTTCAATAATCCAAAAAGGACTGGTAATGACGCCACTGGTTGCTAATCGGTTAAAGTAGCTACTCGATTGTATTCACGAGGCTGAGTGCACCCCGAACTCCAATCACAAAACCGAAAAAAACCTCGGCCCCGCTGGGAATCGAACCTCTGGTAATGACGCCACTGGTTGCTAATCGGTTAAAGTAGCTACTCGATTGTATTCACGAGGCTGAGTGCACCCCGAACTCCAATCACAGAACCGAAAAAAACCTCGGCCCCGCTGGGAATCGAACCCTGGACCTCCGGAGTGCAAGCCTAGTGTGATACCCACTCGGCCACGTTTTGCAATAAAACATTAATGAACGAGTACCTATGTGCCTAATGCAAACTTGGCCTTCATTAGTATACAGTAGAATAGCAGATACTAGAGGAGAATGTACCTAAAATTGGCGGTTCCTAAGCTGGGGGTCATTAGGCCCCTCCTCCCCTCGAGCGAGGGTCAATTCTAAATGGCTTTTTCTTCGCTTTCTTTAAAAGGGCAGGACCTTCTAACCACTCTACTGTAGGAAATGTTTTTTTTTTTCCTTGTTCTTCTGGGCAGGAATTTTACTTCTGTGAGACATATAATTCTTGACACAAATATTATATTACCACCAATCTCCAGGGGAAAAGTCCACATCGGATGAAAATCGAGGGCAATGGCCTCAAAGCTATTTACCATCTCGATTTGCATATTCATGTGTTGCAGATTTAATCCCAGATTTAATTCATATGCGTATTTCATATCTATTTCAAGTTAGAATTTTACACCAGACATATAAAAGACCAATCTAAAAACTCATTAAAATATGTAGTTTTGAAATACATACAAGCAGAGAAGCACCAGGCTCAAAGTCACATAATTATAAAAAACTGTAGAAAATGAACGAATTTAAAATTCATATTTTACCTACAAATGAGTTCGAGTTAAGATATACAGTTATGAATGAAATAATTGAAATATGAGTACCTACGTATTCACAATTTCACATATCTATTCCATTTGTACTTGGCTATCTCCATGAAAGTTCAAGATATATGAATTTACGTATGTATTTCACATATTATGTGAACTTGGATTGGTTGAATGTAGAGCATATGGCGTGAGATAGTGGTAATCTAGCAATAGTAGCAGTGAGAGCATTACGAGTTTGAACATTGAACTTGGCTTAAAGTTTTAGTCAGTAACGGCACAAACCAACCTCAGTGGTGCAGTTGTTAACGCGTTGGACTTTGGATTTGGAGGTTGGTGGTTCGAGTCCAAGTCAAGTCATAAAATTTAAATAATCGGGGAACGATATTTGTGACAAGCATTTAAATATGCTTAACACAATTAAAAATTCCTTGTCCAATAACGGCATAACGTCAGTGGCTAGGCTATGTAGAGCTGTATTTTATTATGTGACTTTTTTATGGATTCAACATGACTGAACCAAAGAGATTCCGCTAAAGTCAGCCTGGTTAGCTTGTACTCTTGTAGGGTAGCCCGTCTGCTTTGTAATAAGTATGTGCTACTCAAGGCGCGAGTTCGATTCTCCGACTGAATTACAAAACTTTCGGGACTCAACTCGTTTTTTTTTTTTTTTTTTTTAAAAAAAAGGTCGATGGGACTCAATCCGTTGACTCCCGTCTATACAACTACAACCAGTGGTTGACATCTGACTCTAGGGAGTTCACTCAGGTGTGACCGAATGTCACCCAAGTGTCGTCTCGCGTTAGCTTAACATTGGTGGTCGGCCACTTGGAAGATCACGGTATTGAATTACCTTCTTAATATCCTACGTATAACTCACTTTTTTGCTTCCTCTTGCTCACGTCACTCTTCGATAGGTTTGATCGAGGGAACTGTGAAGCTAAACCCAAAAAATCCCTTCCTAGGAAAGAGCAAAGGTTGAGGGCGAAGGGCATCCTCTCGTAAATTTTGTATCCAAAACCAAATGTCAGCCCAAAGCAGTCACCCTAGTTAGGACTGATGGAGAGGCTGACGAAAAACGCCGATCCCGTTAGTACACGAGAAAAGGCGAGGAAGAAGAATCGCCAGTGGAACGAGAGACTATTGATAGTACGGGAGCTAGTGATGTAAATTTTACAAGGTACAAAACTTTTGACCTATAGGTTTGATGCGCAAATGTGAGCAAACACAGAATCTGAAAGTCTTAGTGGCCAAATTGGGGCTTTATCTCGCTACAGCCGTTTCAAATCTTGAAAAAGGGCATTAAGAGGTTAAGTGAGTCATAGATCTAAGAATTTCTTTGAACATTTCTGCCTTTATTAAAATCATTACTAAGCAGACAAAGATGCAAAATTTTGAAGAATTTGAACCCTTTAAGTTCGAGATGAACCGAGTTCAACAGTGTCGATACTAATTTCAAGTGACACTGTGACCATCGCAGCTAAGCATACTGAATATACTGATCTCAAGGTGTCGGGTTACACTGGGGTCCAGACATGTCAGTGTGAAAGCCAATACACCATTTGGCGAAGTAAGATTAGTAAGAAAGGTTATACTAACATGAGAAGTTTTCTAGGGGAAAAAGTTGCGGGTTGTGGTCATCTCCCTCTTCCTTTTCGTATAAGTTTGAGAAAGGCAGAGAATTTAAGGTTTCCCATTTTTCTCCTATCATGAAGGGATGCAGTGAATCGAACCTGAGATCTCTCCTCATTCGAGGCGATCGTCTTAAGAGACATATTAAGGTTTCTCAATCTTTCTCCAAATTTTAAAGGATATTTATAGGGAATCGAACCCCAGACCTCTCTTAACAAGAGGAAATCCAACTGGATAAAGGAAGGGAAAAGAATTTTTGTCGTTATATTTTGGGACCTTTTTGTGAGTGAGTTCCTAAGTTGATTATTTTCATTGCAGTTCACTTCTGGTTATGATGTTGCATTGTAGCATTTAGCATATAATAACAATATCTAATATCTACCTTAAATGGCTTTTACAATCATTCCT
>NW_007383069.1:0-4810 GCF_000475195.1 Diaphorina citri | reverse complement strand
GAGAGAGAGAGAGAACAGAGGAGAGAGAGAGAGAGAGAAAGAGAGAGAGAGAGAGAGAGAGAGATCGAGGCGATATGCGATAAATAGGAAGGAAGTGAGAGAGAAACAGAGGAAGAGAGAGAGGGAACAGGAGAGGTGGAAAAGGAGAGAGAATGAGAAGGAGGGGAGAGAAAAAGAAAAAAAAGGAGAAAATGGGAAAATCAAGAGAAAAAACGAGAACTGGAATTAGTGGGGAAAAAGGACAGGTAGAGAGGAGGGATTGAAGGGAGGGAAAATTGAAGGCGCTCGCCTGGTAAACAGGAGGGCGTGGGTTCAATCTCAGCCGAGGTATGGAATTTTATCCTCAATATGCTGGAGTAAAGGGACTTATCAGTCCTATGCGAGCAGTATAAATAAGCACTATTATTATTATATAGGCCGTGGGTTCAATCCCAGCCGAGGTATGGAATTTTATCCTCAATATAATTTGAGAATTTGACCACAATAATAGTACTCCTACTGCTGGAGTAAAGGGACTTTTCAGTCCTATGCGAGCAGTATAAATAAGCACTATTATTATTATTATTATTATTAGGTTGGGGTACACACATAGATACCACTTTCATTACCCTACATCAGACAGTATACCTATGTACATAACATCGTACCCTGCTAACCACTACACCAACCTCAGTGATGTAGTTGTTAGCATGGTGGACTCTGGACCTAGAGGTTGGTGGTTCGAGTCCAAGTCAAGTCATAAAATTTAGCACAGTGGATTAAGCGGGGAACGACATTTGTGACAAGCATTTATGCTTAACACAATTAAGTAACCTCCGCGGCTGAGTGGGTATCACACTCGGCTTGCACGCAGGAGGTCCGGGTTCGATTCCCGGCGGGGCCGAGGTTTTTTTCGGCTCTGTGCTTGGGAGTTCGGGGTGCACTCAGCCTCGTGAGGACAATTGAGTAGCTATTTTAATCGAGTAGCGACCAGTGGCGGTATCACCAGTGTAAAAAGATTATTGAAATATGAAAATTGATTGCAAAGGAGGCACTTAGTAATGTTGTGATATCCACTAAAGTTGTGAAAAAGCTCTGCTTTACCACAAAGAATTTGAGATTTGATTTGATTTGCTTAACACAATTAAAATTCCTTTAATATCGTACCCATCATGTACCATCAGCAAGTATGTTTAGATTGTTTAGTTTACCTAGGTACCTACCCAGTATACCGTTCCTATACCGTCGGTATGTGCGGTAAAGCTGAAGTGGGCGATAAAAACGGTACTTTAAAATAATGAAATTCAAATTGAAATAATTTTATACCTAGGCCTGATGCCTACCTGTTCATATTTTGCTGTGGTGTGGTGTTTTCCTTTCGTGTTTAAAAAAAAAACTCTTAAAAAAAAAAAAAAAAAAAAAAAAAAAAAACAGAGAAATGGGTATTATTGCCATTTTCTTCAATGATGGATCTGGTTACAGCTGGTCGCGGGTTTGATTCCCGGGGCAAACTTTAAAATAGACAAATAATATTGGCACCCTAATATTTTTGACCTTCATAAATTATCGATCCTCTCTTCAAGATTTTTGTATTCAGGCCTTTTTAGAAGGAACCGCTTCAACCATTTTCATCTTATTAACATCTTAGCCTTAGCTCTTACTGCCTTAGTTACTTGTTCCTCCTTATGCAAAACTTTAATCAAAATTATCCATTAGTCTGCCGCCGGCTTGTCAAAAAGTTACGCAGCTTTTGGGAGATCTCCCTCTCTCTCTCTCTCTCTCTCTCTCTCGCTATGACGACTGAAATACTCTCCCTTTCTCTCACTCTCACTTTCTTTCTCTTCGGTCCTCTTTCTCTCTAGCTCCCTCTCTCTCTTTCTCCCTCTTACTTTCTCTTCTGGAAGATCTCCCTCTCTTCGTTTCTTTCTCCTTCTCGCTATGACGACTGAAATACTCTCCCTTTCTCTCACTCTCACTTTCTTTCTCTTCGGTCCTCTTTCTCTCTAGCTCCCTCTCTCTCTCTGTCTCCCTCTTACTTTCTCTTCTGGAAGATCTCCCTCTCTTCGTTTCTTTCTCCTTCTCTCTCTCCCTCCCACTCTCGCTCTCGCTTTCTTCCTTTTCATTCTTCTTTCTATCTCCCTCTCCCTCTTCCTTTCCATTTGTATCCCCTTTTCTCTCTCTCTCTCTAACCATCTATCTATGCCCTCTTTTTCTCCATTTTGCTCTCCTCTTTCCATTTTTCTCGTTTTTAGTCCCTTTCCTTTATTATTACAATAGTAATAAAAAGGTATAAGGGACGGACTATTGTATTCGCTTCGGTGTCGTCTGTCTGTCTCTGTGTCTGTCTGTTCCCATAGAAGGACTTATCCAAACCTGGTTTCAATGGAGCAGGAAAAATGAGGACCAACGGAATTTTTCTTTTTCTTCTACGACTTCTAGATGCCGAGATAAATCGATTTAAAAAATACCGGTAAATCGTGAAGTTTGACGTCATGGCATACGCTCCCGTAGGCGATGACGTCATAATTCATGACTCCCGCTTCGTTTGTTTGTGCGCAAGCGTTTCTGCACATTTTGACGTGAAATCTGACGTCAAAACTCTTTTTCAGTGGAACGGCGATTAAAAATTGAATTTTCGACCTTTTAAAGTTACTTTTTCGGAGTTTTGACCTCATAGGTATTTGGATTTTTCACAACTTTTTACGAAGGAATCGACCTTTTATTAAAAATATTTCCCAATTGTAACTCCTCCATTGCCTAGTTACCTCTTGAAGTGAATCCTTACTACCTATAACCATCTTGGAGTACCTAAAGCTATTGTATGAAAAACTGAACACCTACTGACAAATTATGAACTAAAACTCATTATGAGCACACAAACCAAAGTGCCACCATTAGTCTGAGACTATGAGCACACAAACCAAAGTGCCACCATTAGTCTGAGACTATGAGCACACAAACCAAAGTGCCACCATTAGTCTGAGACTATGAGCACACAAACCAAAGTGCCACCATTAGTCTGAGACTATGAGCACACAAACCAAAGTGCCACCATTAGTCTGAGACTATGAGCACACAAACCAAAGTGCCACCATTAGTCTGAGACTATGAGCACACAAACCAAAGTGCCACCATTAGTCTGAGACTATGAGCACACAAACCACCAACAATCTCAAGGATTCAAGTTCAAAGGCTGCGAAATAATTGAGCAAATACAATGCATCTTATTTCCTCTTTATTGACATGTCTACCACTTGACAACCTTTCATGACAAAATGCATGTCTTATTGACACGCCAAACTTCAAAGAGGAAAACAGGATATGTAGACTTGAGGTCTTAAGATATGACCTCTCTCTCTCTCTCTATCTATCTATTCTTCTCTTCACCACCTTATGATTTCCTTATGCTCCTCTTTGGGGGGGGGAGGGAAAAGGGGGTTTCAAGGAGGAAAAGAGAAGAGATCGAAAAAATTGAGATCCCTCTTTTGCCTTGTCTCCTAATAGATAGGGAAGATTTATGATGAAACAGGAAAGTAGCTGAAAAAGAGAAGGTGAAGCTCTAAATTTTATTACAATAAATTCAGTACACTGCCACCTTTAGGAGCATTTTTTTCCCTAGGGTCAACCTCTAAATTACGTCCCTGACTCCCACGGTAATGTCGGATCTTCTGAGCAAAACTAAAAACACCAGAAAGGAAGAGGAACAGGCCGGAAAGTAACAGAAGAAGAGACAATAAAACAAAGAAGACAATAACGAGCCAGGACGTAATAAAACAAATTAATTAAAATGTATGTTACATATAAATTCTCACTTTTAATTATTCTCAGTAAAACTTTGTACTTCCGCCGCGCGCTGACTTTCAAGGATCCTACTCTTTCCTCTTAAGGAGTTTTATTCTTGAAGGCCCCTGAAGACAAAAATCGAGTTCGAGTTTCAACTTTTTTTTTTAAGAGGTTTGACAGAGGGAACTGTAACTGCTACTCGCAGGGTCTTATCGTTCCGAAATCGAAGAGAGAAGGAAGACAACATAGAAGAAAGCTGGCTGTTCTGAGAACGAACGTTATCCCATCAGGATAAAACCCGCCCCGGGCGAGAATCGAACCCGCGGCCTAGCGCTTACAAGGCAGACGCGCTACCAACCAAGCTAACTAGGCTAGCAGGGACTCTACTGAAGACGAAATTCGAGGCTTTAAAAAAGCCTTAAAAAAAGTTGAAAGTTTTCCACATATTTCCATTTCCTTTTACAACTCTGGTGCTCAACAAAATTCCCCTCTAGAAAAGCTTTTTATTTAAAAATATCTCAAATAAAGCTAGGCCCCCCTTACATAAAAGCCCTTCATTTGGAACTAATTATTCTTTATGCTAAAATCCATGACGTCACAACACCATTTCATAATTGCCTCAAGGATATTAGACATTCTCAAGAAACTAAAATTTGTCACTGCAAATTAGTCCCTGTCATACGCAGTTGCACGCCTGGGGAGTTTTTTACGCCATTTTAAGGCCAATTTATTTGAAAATTCTAATAGCTCTTCATGTAATCTTCAGCCTACACACGACAGGCCCGTATCCATAGCGGTATTTTTTTCCGTTTTGAATCCATCGAATACAAAAAATCCGAATTCCATGGATTCGTTAGATTCAGAAAAAAAAACGTGATTTTAGCGAGGGGGCCCAAGAATCCGAACACTGGCTTAGGGTGCTCCAAATTATATGCACAAGAAAGGGCCTGGGCCCCCTGCCGCCTTCCTAAATACTGCCCTGACACACGGGAAATGTCATAACTTCATGTTCCTGAGGAAATGTGGGAGGGCGAAAACAGGAAGATCC
>NW_007383068.1:24309-26768 GCF_000475195.1 Diaphorina citri | reverse complement strand
TAGATGTCTAGTAGCGATCTCAATATTCGGAACGGAGAGGTACTCAAAGCAAAAGGTACCTGATGTAAATATTTCATTTTTGCGAAAGAATTGTGAAACAAAACTGTCAACTTACTACTATGAACTTTACATGTTACATACCTTCCCCATCAACTACAACAGCATACTCGAAGCTTTGATTGCCTTTAACTTTCTTCCTAGGTTCATCAAGACAACTCAAATCCCACTGGTTGATGAAAATAGTCTTGGTGTTTAACACAGAGGATAAGGCAACCTCATAGAACTGATCACTTTGTACCACAAGAGACTCTACATTGAGATGTCCGACCCGAGGTTTCAGAGAGGAAAAGAGGATTGTCAAGTGTTGAGCAGATAATCCATTGGTTATGAAATACGCCACTGGGAATGCATTACCGACTTCATCCATCACTAGGAAGTTGATTAGTCGATAGTCAGGATACTGCACTGGTGTATGGAGTCCTTCA
The DNA here is from genome assembly GCF_000475195.1 of Diaphorina citri. NCBI lineage: Eukaryota > Metazoa > Arthropoda > Insecta > Hemiptera > Psyllidae > Diaphorina > Diaphorina citri. The sequence continues at coordinate 26,283 of NW_007383068.1, read as the reverse complement.
ATATAAACTACTTTGCCATAGGCCTCCAGCATTTGTAACATGAGTTGGGTTTGTATACCCAACATGAATATATCAGGAGGTAATTCCTCAGGAACTCCAAATACTTCTGTTCCTGACTTGTAAATGAGAATGCCATCTACTGTCTTGAGATCTTCTACGAACTGATGGACAGCTTCCATGTCGTTACCAGCGCTGTACTTGAGCAATGATTTTCTTTGTAGTTCCTTGAAGAACCTCCTTGGCAGACTACTTTCCTTGGTAACAATGCCCGCTTGTTTGGACTCTTCCTGCAGAAGATCCATGACCTCTTCAACACCTACAACAAACAAAAGCAACAAGTTATCTACAAATATATCAAACTATGATCCCAGCCATAAGAAAGAATCTTTTTTACTCCCAATTAGGTTTCCTTAGGAAAGTAAAACTAACAATGCTATGACATTGCATAACTAACAAAGTAATTATGAAGAAAAGTATTGGTATTCATTATTTTTGACATCACACTACTACTGGAACTCAAGCCTATTTAACTTGAACCTTGGGTTGGCAGGATATTTTACCATTAAGCTACAAGGGCTATTGTTATACAAGAGTATGTTATAAAACAAGGGCTATTGTTATGACATACTTGCTCCCATTATAAACGCGTTCATAAGGAAATCCCTCCTGGTCTTGGGTAGCTTCTGTACTTTCATGTGCTCTAGGTCGTGAGGATGATTATGTTGGGCACACACTTTAGCAATCACCATGTCTTCAGATATTCTAGCTTGAATCCTTGCTGGACAAATGTTGGACGAATTGAAATCAAATCTCACTTTCCTTTTCTTGTTGGTTCTATTGCTCAATTTATGTTTGATATAAAGAGCATTTTGAAAGTCAAAAGAGCAACCATATGTAATGGTTTCAACATGCTTGCCATTTGTTTGGTATTCACTCCTTGCCATAACAGAATAAAATGTCAATGTACTCATACCTAGAACAGCCAAAAATTGTAATTAATAGTGAAGTACAAACATACTAATTAAATACTAAGTACATATAACATACATACTTACATACTCTATTGTGGAAGTGGAAAACAGATTTTTTGGGCTATATACTTTTAGGTACTCGTAGGTCGTTTTTCCTTTCTTAGGGAAACGAACTTGAAACTAAAACGAACTGTAGTTTATGAAAGTTAGGAAAACAAGTTTTTACATTTCAGTTTTAAGTGTAGTACCTTCTGAACTTATAAGTGATATTTCTTACATCTGAGGCTCTACTAGTTGTCAGACGTCCGTAAAAACCGTTTTACATTTTCAACATTATACTTGAACAATGAGCCTCCGGTACAGTTAATAAGTAGATCATCTTAATGTATCGTTCCTCTTTCTTCAGTACTAGGACTACTTTTTACGTGTGAACACAAGCTACCTTAATATCCACTTAATATTCACCATTTGTTCACACCTATGTTACAAGCTTTGTGATATTCGAATTTCGTTGTATTAGTTCCAGTTTTTTTCACTCCTTACTTGTGTAGTCTATAACCGAACATTTTTGACAAGTCTTATAAATGTTTAGTCAGTCACATACTTGTTGTGTATCCTTCACTTTTTACGGTTCCTGGTCATGAAGTCACAGGGTTTACATTAGTTTTAACGTTTATTGTGTGATTTTGTCTTCGTATATGAAATATATGGAACACTTTACTCTTTATACGGTTCACAATGAAACTCTTTAACATTACCATTGCTACAGACTCCTCCCAACTTTAACTTATTTGTTATAGCTCCTTAAGTACCCCACTTGGATTTCATCTTTAATTCTTCAAAGGAAGTAAGTACTAAAACTGGACACCTTTCTACTAAAACCATTCCTAACTTACTAATTTTTTTTTTTTTTTTTTTTGTAAAAATAACGTTTCAAGTTAAGACGTAAACTCTTCTTTTTTACTTGTTTACATTCCATTGTTCCTTATAAATAATAAATTGT
>NW_007383068.1:15231-23791 GCF_000475195.1 Diaphorina citri | reverse complement strand
TACTTACAAACGCTTAGGTAGAAAAATATTTGATGGTAAACATGTTTATTTTATGGATACTTGGTAACTTGTTATTATTGGTTTTCCCCCGTTAATGTAATTGCGGTGAAAATTTAGTTCCAAAAACTTACTGCCTAAAATAAGAGGTGAAACCGCATGTTGCGATGGACGACGAGATGAGTGTCAATTGAGTGGATCGGGTTCCACCCCGTCCCTTTCAGGTCGTCGTTTATTACACAGATCTTATCAGATCTACCAAGTGGTAAGCCCTATGTTTGTTCGAGTTTCAACGAAGTGAAATCACTAATACTCTGGAAGGGCGGTACCACAGTAGCATGAGTGTGCACGAGTAGCGGCGACCGGTAATTAAGGGCTACATTTTCAATATTTGTTCTTCGTTACTGCGCAATTTTCAATTTTCTACTGAATGACGATCGAAACTCCGAAATACTTCCGCACCATAACAATACCTCCCCCAGGAACTCAAAGAGACCTTCTTATTGAACTCGCGAGGGACGATTTGTGTCATGTAGGAGGAGAAGTAGATCCTGTCAAGTCCAATAGACTAGTTGGCCTTGTTTTTTTACTCAGTTCACCTTTTTCGGAAAAGATGCATTCTCTACATTTCTCAAATGTAAAGCAAAATGACGAACCTAATTCCGTAAGCTTACCTATTTTTCAAACTTTGTTGTGGATGTCTAACGTGGACCAAGCCTGGAAGCCCCCCCCCAGGGCAATTCAGGAATCACTCAGATGTCACGGTTTTGGGTGATAGTCTAAATTTCTTTAGTTAAACTCTCTTACTTCGGTTGATCTTTGGTCTTTCTGCCCCATAGAACTTGATTGTTTCGAACAATCGATCATCGGCTTTTTTTCGCAATAGACAATCCTGTGCTAATGGCTTCAGACTAGAAACCTGGACCGACCGTGTAACGAGGCTCCGGCTATGTCAGGTAGTCAGACTAGTATAACAGAAGCGGAGAAGAGTTATGTGACCTATGTAAAGACATTGTTTGACCCATGGGGGGGAGTGAGCCTTTGGAAGAGGTCTATCCCCGTTCGGTTTACCGCTCCGAGTAGACTTTAGTATGCTTATGTTAAGGTCAACCCAGCCCAAGTGTGATACTCCTACCTAATTAAGTTATCTATTTTCCCGACCGGACATTTCTTTACCTACCCGAGACTTATATTTATTAGGTGATTCAGTAAATAAACATGAAATTGGATTTGATTTGATTTTCTTTTCACCAAAGTGGTGGCAACAAATAAGCATTGTGTTCCTTTGTTCGACATGTAATCTAGGGACACCATGACACAACCCCATCCCATGTACAGGTTAGACGGCTCACCCCTCCAGCGTCATGAAAGTACCCGTCTATCCCGCCTCTTCAATTCCTAAAAAAAGGATTTTTTTTTTTTAAAAATTTTTTTTTTTTTTTTTTTTTTTTTTTTTTTTTTTTTTTTCTTGTGTTTCTAGCCAATCACAATAGGAAAGAAAAGCTGTCGCTGTTTCGGGACATCATTCGGTCTTTGCCATCACCTAACCATGATACTTTCAAATTCTTACTACAACATTTACTCAGGTAAGATGACGAAAGCCTTAATTTTATTATTACCTTACAGAGAAAGAATTCTAAATAAGTCAATGAACTTTACCTATTTTATTGCTAGTTTTGTTTTAGCAAGCGTGAAAATATTGAGGAAAAGTAGGTGCATCCTAATATCCTTATAAAAGGCCGGATATGACTTTAGTAACTAAGGAACTGTCCTTTAATTCACACATACTTCAGCATAGAGTGACATGGACCAATAATTAATTTTAATAGTCAACGAAATAAAAGATTCCCGCACGGGGCAAACTTTATCCCAAATAGACAAGGTTCGTTTTCGGAGCGGCTGGTGTTCTCCTTTATCCTGCCCTCTCTTCGATTTCGTTAAGACTTCAGTAGTTAAAGTTCTCCCTCAGTACAACATAGATTCACCTCGTCGATTGATCGACTATGTGTGGACAACTGGACACAGCTTAAGAAGTTTTCTCTTTGTTTCTTCACAGGGTAACCAAATACAAAGAGTTTAACCGAATGCACATTCCCAACCTGGCCATTGTTTTTGGTCCCACATTGATGTGGTCTGAACAGGAGTCGAAAAACATGGCCCTGGACTTCATGCAGCAAAATTTAGTCATTGAATGTTTCCTGGTCGAATTCGAACATGTGTTTAGATAGGGTTCACTTTTTCTGACAGTAGATTACTCTTCGAAATGAGCTTTGTTTCTTTTCTATCCGAGAAAGTCATTCTTCTAAAAAAGAGAAGTTCTGAGAAATGTCTGAGAAAGAGGAAGAAATATTCAAAAGCGATCGCCAATCCTCAGGGAAGTCACCAACATATCGAAATCTGAGAATGAAAACCTCTTAACTACAACTTGAACTTTTTGAAGACTTTTTTTTTCAACTTTCACTGGTAAGAGCAGATTTTTCATATCGATGCAATAAAAAAGTATATCTCAGTCGCTAAACCCACGAAATTTCCATCACTAACATAGTTGAGTTGCCCCATTGAGTTTTATTCATATGACTATTACTTTGTTGGTTCTACACTTATTAGCTATTAGTGCCATCCTCCTCCAAGAGCGAACACCAATCCTGGTGGAAAGGTGCCTTGACCGCAAACATGAAGAAGTCCAGCGAAGCAGAGAATTTAACCCCTGTCGGAATGAATATCCGGTTAGGTTAGATATGATCTCCTGCCCTCTAAGGAGTAGTCTCTTGGCAGAAGATGACCTTAGATATCAAATGTTCGAGCCCGTGTCAGGATTTGTGATACTGAAATGTGAGAAGTTGTACATTCTCTTAATATTTACCCATGCAGTGATGACCTTCAGGATTGGACTAACCTTTGTAAACTTGCAAAGGGCTTAATTATTTGTTAGGTCCTCATCCACAAATGTCGAGTATGTAGGGACATAACTTCGGAAACGAGGGAAATATGTATGTCATAGGAAATGTAATTTTATACTTTGAGAACTGGGTACAATGTGATACGAAAATAATATGTGTATAATAAAGTATATTTCTTTAAGCTTTTCTTCTATTTTTCTCCCTTGACTGATTTTGTCCTCTTGTAATAACATTCCCCTCTGGGAAAGGTGTTCCCCAAATGTTGAATTTTGCAATTCTTTGTTTTCACCCAACTGAAAAAAGACAGAACAGCATTCCATCTTTTTCTATTAAAATGCCTAGGAGGAAACCTTTTGTATTTTATCGAACGTATATTTTTTATGGAAAATTGTTTTATATTTTTTATACCCATGCTTTCAATTTCAAATAGCGAGCGTATTGTATTGTTTGTGCCTCACTTGTTTATTACAAGTTGTTACGATTCAAATGTTTATTTTACCTTAGATTAGACCATTTTTTAATTTCTTTTTGTATACTTGCAAATAACCAAGTATTTATTTAATGTTGTTTACCGCAAAGAACGTATGGCCTTATTACGTTTGTACTGTTATGTTTTGTATTGATTGGTCCTAGGATAGTTCTGCAGTATACTTCAAGTATTTCTGGTTTTACCTTCTTAAACTCATTATTTTATGTCCTGAGTCCTGAGGCATTTTAGATTTTGAAGTTAATTTTACCATTAAAAATAATAATGTCACATCTTATCAGCAATTAAAAACCAACATTTTCTAGCGATAGAATAAGTTTTCCAAAGTGTCAACTTCCATCATAGTGCCTCTTTTTTGTATGCGAACATTGTTTTTATATTGTTTAGTCCGTATTTATTGTTGTTTTGTGTTATATCTGCATATATTGTAAATTAACCGAACTGTTACTGTTTTGTAATATTTTTTCTATATTTATTATTATATTTTTTGCAAAATATTTACAGTTATTTCTCGCCATTATTTGTTATTGCCTACATGTAGGGTAGAAGATCCTACGTACTTTAAAACTGTGACGTGTACCCCTTCCAACTTGATCCACGCAATAATATTGTGTTATTAATTCCCTTGATGTCCTTCCTAAATGTGTGTTTAGATTGTTCAAGAGGTACAGGCCACCTCTGTCAAGTCTGTTCTTTCCTTTATCATATTTTCGGAAAATTAATTATTCCAGTCTAGTCCAGATTTTATCCAATTTTGTTTTGTTATTTGACTTGATATCTCCATCAGGCAACCTTACATGTAGGTTTGTTTCGCTAGCGTAGACTTCAATGTAGACAATACCAGTACCCATGTTTAGATTTAAATTATTATTACCTACTGTATGTCTTATATCCTTGCTATACACGAAGAAAAACTATAATAAAATTATTTAAATGTGTAACAATTATTTTTTTGAATTATCTACTGTTTTCCTTTTTATTTTAATAAACTAATGAATTTATATAGACAGATTTATTAGTTCATAATTCAAATCCAAAACTGTTCAATTGAAGTTCTGTACAAAATTTAAATACGCAAACATCAAAGTATCTAGAACATATTAGATTCAGACTTCAAACACATATTCACAAATCTACAAGTATTCGCAGTAAAGTACAATATATCTACAGTTAAATTTACACACTTAAAACATTAAAATATACAATGCTCATGTCTTTTTTACTGTCAATTGTCTGGTCTAATAGAACCATAGTCTACCTCTATGATTATAGGTATCCCAAACAGATGGTTGTAGCATCGATCGCCACGACACTAAGTGGTGAAACAACTATCTGAAGGGAGGAATGTTTTGACGCTAGTTATTAGCGCGCCGCTGTATAGCCGCCTTTAACCAATGTATGTAAGGCCAGCTCACTATCAGGTAGACCTGACAGGTACAACTATCAGTTTCGCCTGTCAGGTCTACCTGATACCTGATGCGCTCACACAGGTACACCTGATCAGCTCTACCTGATAGTGAGTGGCTGACCTAACTCGCGCCTTGCGATATTAATGTGGTACCCAATCCAGACTAGTAGTCTCATTACAACACGCTTGCACTTGTTCATACAACGCTTTAGTTTCCTCTAGCACAGACCGGATTATCAATGGCCTAGCTATAGGATTATCCTGCAGCAGTTGGATAATGGACTTCTGATACTCTTGTACAACATGAAGCGAGCTGTCATCTCCACTATTGTTGGCGTTATCTGTGGCTATGATCTCCCGCAGTATCTCTTTGTCATCTGTAGTCGTGTCTTGGGTGTTATCCTGAATGTCAGAGTCTGTCAACTCTTCGTCATAATCATCATCGCCATTGAAATCTGCGAGGAAAATATGCAAAAATCTGTTGAATATCACATTATCACATGAATTTCTAGTACTTACATTACAAGAAAAAAAGTTTTTGGACTTGGAAACAAACTTGCCAAAATTAAAATCTTTACAAAGGCTAAAAAGATATACCTACTTGTGATGACCTTAGCTTATTGGTTGCTAACTGCTCTATTTTTCTCTATAACTTGTAACTTCTGAGTATGTTTCTGATTCTGACGACATTTCTCACGAGAGAGTTACTTACCTTCCATAGACTCTTCAGTTTGAATGTAGGTCGATAGTTCGGAGTCCTGGGTTCCATCCCCTTCTTCTACACTCATATGATGTGCCTCGAATGTTTCGTCAAACATATTAGCCTCTCCTCCTTCTGTCTCTGTTACATTCTCCACTTGGAATTCAAACAGTCGCTGCCTCATTTGTTTCAGCAGTCGAGGCATTACATTATCTTCCAGGGTGAGATTGAACTTGGCGCTATATCTGAAATAATGATAAATAACAAGGCTTGAATACAGTCGCAGAATTTAAAAATAATAATTAACCATTTCTGTGCCAGTCTAGTTAGCTTAGAAGATAGAAATTAGCACGCCTACCTCGTAAGCGCTAGATCGCGGGTTCGAATTCCACCCGGGGCAAACTCTATCCTAGAGAAATAAGGCTCGTTCTTGGAACTCCTGGCTTTCACCTATCCTCCCTTCCTTCTCTCCTGGGCGATAAGACCTCCGATCTCTATTGGAGAAAAATTAAGAAAATTCGTCTAGTCTCGGTATTATCTGTCTCAAAGTAACAGTATGGGTGGCCATCGTGACTCATCTATGTCTGATAGGTAGGTGTAATGGTCCTACACACAGGACTCCGAACATAGGATTTCAGAAGTTCCTTATTTTAATGTCATGTCTAATATCTAGGTACGATTTTGTTTTGTGTATACCTTTTCTTGAAATACGTGATGAGCTCATTCAGCAAAATGAACATACTATGACTACGTTTGAGTTTAGCTCTGAGATCACGATGGAATTGCTTGACACAATCATCTGCTGCTATTACTGTCTGTTCAGTTATCAGATGAAGCTGTTCCTCAGACATGACTTCTTCCTCTGAAACATAAACACCAGTGGTCGTGAGAGTTAATAATAGAGATAATTCCCACTAATTATGCCCGATCTTACTGCAGAAAGTTTTCAGTTAGAAGTGGCCGGTGTAAATTAAATGGGTCAAATCGGTGACGGTGGTAAGATCCGCCATTAGATGTCTAGTAGCGATCTCAATATTCGGAACGGAGAGGTACTCAAAGCAAAAGGTACCTGATGTAAATATTTCATTTTTGCGAAAGAATTGTGAAACAAAACTGTCAACTTACTACTATGAACTTTACATGTTACATACCTTCCCCATCAACTACAACAGCATACTCGAAGCTTTGATTGCCTTTAACTTTCTTCCTAGGTTCATCAAGACAACTCAAATCCCACTGGTTGATGAAAATAGTCTTGGTGTTTAACACAGAGGATAAGGCAACCTCATAGAACTGATCACTTTGTACCACAAGAGACTCTACATTGAGATGTCCGACCCGAGGTTTCAGAGAGGAAAAGAGGATTGTCAAGTGTTGAGCAGATAATCCATTGGTTATGAAATACGCCACTGGGAATGCATTACCGACTTCATCCATCACTAGGAAGTTGATTAGTCGATAGTCAGGATACTGCACTGGTGTATGGAGTCCTTCAATATAAACTACTTTGCCATAAGCCTCCAGCATTTGTAACATGAGTTGGGTTTGTATACCCAACATGAATATATCAGGAGGTAATTCCTCAGGAACTCCAAATACTTCTGTTCCTGACTTGTAAATGAGAATGCCATCTACTGTCTTGAGATCTTCTACGAACTGATGGACAGCTTCCATGTCGTTACCAGCGCTGTACTTGAGCAATGATTTTCTTTGTAGTTCCTTGAAGAACCTCCTTGGCAGACTACTTTCCTTGGTAACAATGCCCGCTTGTTTGGACTCTTCCTGCAGAAGATCCATGACCTCTTCAACACCTACAACAAACAAAAGCAACAAGTTATCTACAAATATATCAAACTATGATCCCAGCCATAAGAAAGAATCTTTTTTACTCCCAATTAGGTTTCCTTAGGAAAGTAAAACTAACAATGCTATGACATTGCATAACTAACAAAGTAATTATGAAGAAAAGTATTGGTATTCATTATTTTTGACATCACACTACTACTGGAACTCAAGCCTATTTAACTTGAACCTTGGGTTGGCAGGATATTTTACCATTAAGCTACAAGGGCTATTGTTATACAAGAGTATGTTATAAAACAAGGGCTATTGTTATGACATACTTGCTCCCATTATAAACGCGTTCATAAGGAAATCCCTCCTGGTCTTGGGTAGCTTCTGTACTTTCATGTGCTCTAGGTCGTGAGGATGATTATGTTGGGCACACACTTTAGCAATCACCATGTCTTCAGATATTCTAGCTTGAATTCTTGCTGGACAAATGTTGGACGAATTGAAATCAAATCTCACTTTCCTTTTCTTGTTGGTTCTATTGCTCAATTTATGTTTGATATAAAGAGCGTTTTGAAAGTCAAAAGAGCAACCATATGTAATGGTTTCAACATGCTTGCCATTTGTTTGGTATTCACTCCTTGCCATAACAGAATAAAATGTCAATGTACTCATACCTAGAACAGCCAAAAATTGTAATTAATAGTGAAGTACAAACATACTAATTAAATACTAAGTACATATAACATACATACTTACATACTCTATTGTGGAAGTGGAAAACAGATTTTTTGGGCTATATACTTTTAGGTACTCGTACATATGTTAAATAAATAATATTACCTACATTTGTTCATTTTTCTTCTCAAATGCAGATTGACTTTGAAATTAAAATGTTTTTTTTTTTTTTTTTTTTTTTTTTTTTTTTTTTTTTACCTTGCTGGACAAATGTTGGACGAATTGAAATCAAATCTCACTTTCCTTTTCTTGTTGGTTCTATTGCTCAATTTATGTTTGATATAAAGAGCATTTTGAAAGTCAAAAGAGCAACCATATGTAATGGTTTCAACATGCTTGCCATTTGTTTGGTATTCACTCCTTGCCATAACAGAATAAAATGTCAATGTACTCATACCTAGAACAGCCAAAAATTGTAATTAATAGTGAAGTACAAACATACTAATTAAATACTAAGTACATATAACATACATACTTACATACTCTATTGTGGAAGTGGAAAACAGATTTTTTGGGCTATATACTTTTAGGTACTCGTA
>NW_007383068.1:4684-8386 GCF_000475195.1 Diaphorina citri | reverse complement strand
CCCCTTGCATATGGTAAATTCTACTACGCCCATGAGATACTGTGAACGGATGGCCCTCCCGAGTAAACAGTTCCAGCTATTACCCACCACTTCATTTACACTCACTGCCAAAACAGTCTTGGCCTTGGCAGACTGCATTGATATGGTTGGGGGGGGGTACGATTCGCGGGGTGGTGTGGAGGAGGGTCTCAAGTCTACCGCTCCATAGATGTGAACTTTGACTTTAAATTTTGAACAGAAGAAGGATTGAACAGCTATATTTGTGATGTCAAGTGACACAACATCACCATTTCCAACGCCAGACCCAGATCATTTCCTATTTGGCCATGCGTAACCAATAAACCGGACAACAGCTGGAGTGGCGAGGAGTTGACTTCTCGCTGAAGAGGATGGGTATGAGTTTGAAGGAAGGCGAGGGGCGAGGCAACTAATATTGTTGCGCAAGCATGAAATATTATACCAGACACGCTAGCAATCTCTTCTACCACAATTCTAAGATATGAAGAACTGTCGTAGTCGTTCCACGACCTGCTGAGTTCCCCAGGAGCCGCGGTTACGCAGGATATTCATTTGACTAAGGGAACGACGGGGCTTTCATGTGGCGTTTGCCATAAGGCAGAAAGTAGGTGGCCCTAGGGGCTGCGGAGGATACAGGAACGCCATACTTAATTGACGTTTTATGAAGAGTGCTTGGCCACGCGATGCAGGACGTGGCTGTCGCTCAGCAGCCTGCGCTTTTCGATTGTGAAACTCGCATGCAATTGAAACTCGTCCACTGAGGTCGAGTTCCTTTCCTTTTGTTCACTGTGTATAGTATGCGGTTGGAAAAGGTCATTAATACCTTGTGGATAGATTGTTAATGGGTACTTGATAGCCTTAAAGGTTGTAGAGGGCAAGATGAGTGAAGGCTCAGCTGAATCCAGGAAAAAATGACACCATTTTGTTAGCCACTCAGGTGTGTATGAGGTGTGAGGAAGCTCGACGTTATGCTCTGTTAGAAGTACCTGTAAGGTCGAAACATTTTTTGTCCCATGTCCCATTTGCATTTTTTTTTTTTTTTTTTTTTTTGAGATAACAATTTCAATATTTCAAAATTTGGCGCCTAGATTTGTTTACAAAACAAAAGCTCAAGATCCTTTCACACGAAACACGAACAGCGTTGTGAAAGTGATTTTTCGCTGTACATAATATGGGTCATGGTCAATATGGGAAAACAGGAAAATATAAAAATACCGTACCTTTAAAACCATTTTTCCATTTATTGTGATAGGTAATAGTAGGATAATACAAAAAACTCTATCTTCAATAGGTATTTTCAATTTATTCATTCGAGATGGGCCGGGCCAGCTTAACCGACCTCGAGAAATCCTCAAAATATAACATGTAAACGGTTCTTTCAAATATGGCCGTTTGAATGGCGCGAAAATCTTCATTTCAAATTTTTCAAAATGAATTTTAGAAAATTTGTGGGAAACTGTTGAAAACTGGAAAGTTGATTCTTTTGTCTTGAAATCAATTGAATTTATCTAGTAAGTAATGGATTAGATTGAATTACCCAGTTCAAATTCAAGTAATCTTCGTTTCATTTATTGTGAGAATCATGAGGAAGTCCCATGTTAGAAGATTAGGACAGTTGAAGCAGACTTCAAGTTTAACACCTGTTGGAGGTTCTCAGCCTCAATTCAACCAGAATGATGGTGCTATTAAGGATAGTAGAGCTCTGGCCTCTGACTCTTCAATTAGGTTCTCAACTTGTGCCCAAAGTACGCCAAAGAGATCCAGGATGTCTACAGATGATGAAGATCCATTTGCAGGTAAAATATTGGACTCATTAGTTTCAGATAAGAAGTGAGCACTATCAATGGTTGCTACCCTCTTGCCATGTTAAATGTTAAACCAAAAGTGTTAAAGATCACAGTTAAGGCCCATTCCTACTTGTTGAACGTTTCACACAACACTTCTTTTTTTTAAAGGTCAAGTGGGAACAGGCCTTTAGATAGCAGAATTGACCTGTTCCCTGCCTGGTGAAAAATGATTGGTTGTTACATTGTGTAAGGAAATTACCTACCCATATAGTAATCCAAAACCTTACATTAAGGTTGTGGTTATCTACTGGGTTGAGATAGGCAAGGTTGGTAAACTTGCCTTGTTTTTAAGTTACCACTCCCATGCCAAATAACTGTAGAAACAATATCCTGTCTCACCTAGTCTTATCTCAACTCAACCTGGTACATAACCACAACCTAAAACCCAAGTATTTCAGTTTATGGCTGTCAAATGTCTTTTAGAAAGCTTAAAATTTTTTTTTTTTTTTTTTTTTTTTTTTTTTTTTTTTTTTTATCATTCAATCCTTACCAAAATCATCTTTCCACAGGTCAAAATCATTGAATGAAGGAAACTTCTTAATTTCATACTTTAGGTCCACACCATGACACTCCTTGATATGTTTATTCAATTCAACCCTCCTCAGACATCGTACATTACAATTTTCAAAGTAACACTTGGCATATTTCTCATTTCCACAAGTATTATCAAGTATATGCTTCTGTTTAGTGTGCTTATTTGCAAATTTTGATTTACATTTGGGACATCTGAGTAACTGGTCTTGGCATTTCTCACTTCCTATGTGTTGTTCATACACTGACTGATTTGTAAATATTTCTGAACAGTTTTTACAAGCCCATATCTTGATGTGTTCATCACTTTTCTTTTGACCTTGATTATGTTGCTTTAAGCTTATATTTTCAACATTGTTTCCACACTTGTTACACTTATAATTCACTATAATTCCATCAGAACAGAGTGTGCATTTTTCATCAGGATCATTGACTTCTTTCTCCTTGCTATGTAATTCTACTAGATGAATATTGAACATGGCCTCCGAGTAAAAGTTCATATTACAACTTTTACATTTGCCAAAAATGCCTGCAGACTGTTGATCATCTTGGAGTCTACATTCTTTATAGTGAATCTTCAAGTCTTCCATAGATGTGAATTTGACTTTACATTTTGAACAGAAAGGATTGAAAGTATTTGATGTCAAGTCAAAATCACAATTCAAGCAAAGGGATCTTTCCTTTTGCTGATGGTAACAAAAAGGACAAATGTATGGCATGTTGATTTTCTGAAATCAAATGAATATTTCAAAACAGCATAAATAATTATTGTGCTGCAAGATGAAATTTATAAAACTAGAATCTCTTCTAAATTTAAATATGAAGAACCTGTGGTAGTGTTCCCATGACAACTGCTGAGTTCCCCAGGATATCCTTTGACTAAGGAAGACAGGGGCCTTTCATGTCTCACCATAGGAAATAGTGGAGTATTACTTATTGACTTTGAAGATCTTGGAGCAGCAAGTGTTCAACTCTTTTCTCCGATATCAAAACTCCATCCAATTGAAACTCTCATTAATATTGTTGTTTCTTTCCTTTTGTTCACCTGTGTATAGTATACCTGTGGAAAAGGTCTTGGGCACTTACCTTCCTCTGTGGGATAGATGTTAATGGGTACTTGATACCTTAAAGGTTGAAGGCAAGATGATAAGCTCAGCTGAACTCCAGAAAAAATGACACCATTTTTCACACTCATTTAGAGTTTTTCAAAAGCTCACGTTATCTCTGGTTAAAGTACCTACGTATATAAGTCAAAATTTTTGGTCCCATTTGCATTTTTTTTTTTTTTTTTTTTTTTTTTTGAATA
>NW_007383068.1:0-4535 GCF_000475195.1 Diaphorina citri | reverse complement strand
AAGAAATATGTTTCCAACAATGAAAAATGAGCCAATGCAAAATTTAAAGAAATGGAAACAGATCATGCCAATCTGCAAATGCCAAGTTACTGGAATGAGAGAATCAATAGGTCATATTGAGTTTAAGATGGTGTTTCGGGAGTCAACGAATTGAATCCATCTCAGACTCGACCCGTTAGCGTCTAGTTTTTCGACTCTTCAGTTCTCTACTACAGACAGCTTCGACTTACATAAACCATCATGAAATTCAGTACTCTTAATAAATGCGATTTTTTCCCCCTAGATCAAAAGAGAAATCATCTCCAGTCTTCCTGACATACTCAATTTTGACGTTCACTCAACAGTAGCTGTCAAACTAAGGTGAGTACCATGTATTATCAATATTATCATTAACATTTAGTATGCTAGGGGTATAAAGGTCTGCAAGGCTAACAAAGTGGAGTAGAGAGCATAGCGCATAGAGCTTTTTGCTGAATCCGTGGTTCCTCTCTATCGCCACTTCCCTCTACCTGTTCGATGCTCTATGCGCTTTGCTCTCCTCTCCACTCTGTTTTTAGCCTTGGTGTTTTTAGTCCGTCCTTCCTGTATTAAATTACAATAGTAATAATAAAAGGTATAAGGGACGGACTATTGTATTCGCTTCGGTGTCGTCTGTGTGTCTGTCTGACCCCATAGAAGGACTTATCCAAACCTGGTTGACCTATATATCAAATTAAAGGTCTTTTTACCAGGAACACGAAAGTGGTGGTGCAAATTTTGTCCAAAAAGCCAAAAAAACCAACAAAAAAAAAATGGTTTTTGGGGGATTTTTTTCCACATTTTCTCACACAAATGAGCTCTGATCTTGAAATTTGTCGCGACGACCTATGAACTCAAAGCGAAAAAGTTTTAGATAACACTTCAGTCGATAATTTAAGACCGGTTTTAGCGTCACCTATGTTAAGCTACGCCGAGCAAGGCCAATAAATGGATCGGTGACTTAAAGGAATAAAGGGAGAACGGGCTCTAGTCTTGATTTTATTTAAATCATTACATGAAAGTAAAATCAAATCAATAATAATAATAAACTGAATATTAAACAAATTAGGTAGGCACATAGGTACTGATTTTCTTTAACCACGATCGAATAAACTACGGGCTAAAAAAATTCCCGGAGGGACGGGCCCAGCTTGTTAGCCTTTGTGTTTTTGTGTTTAAGTGAAGATGAAGACAAAGCTTGGGTCAACTGAACTCAGCGTGAAAGGGGGGTGGGGGAGAGGTATAAAGATAGATCTTTTGTGATTAAAAGGAGGGAAAAAATCTTTTAAATATCTTGATTTTCTTTTTTAATATCCATATTTTTCCAATTATTTTCCATACTTGATTTCAAATTTGTGTTCTTCTGTTTGTCAGATGATGACGATGATGTCCCATCAAAACCAGAAACCACTGGTCCTGCAAAATCAAACAGCACCAAGTTTATCCAACCAAAAGCATGTGTACCCTTGGCATCAGCAAATTTACCTGCTACTAATATAAGAACACATATAACATTCATGGAAGATATCCTAGAGAAATGTAAATTTTATTTGGAAGGAGCTCCTTCAGGAGAACACTTGATGAGTAAGTTGAATTCTGGCTTTGATATGTTCAATAAATTGTTCATCTATCAATGACACCTTAATCACATGTGCAAATGCAAATTTTTTGAGATTGGTCTCAAGTTTTAGACAATGCTCTCCCCAAATTTGTGTTCTTCTGTTTGTCAGATGATGACGATGATGTCCCATCAAAACCAGAAACCACTGGTCCTGCAAAATCAAACAGCACCGAGTTTATCCAACCAAAAGCATGTGTACCCTTGGCATCAGCAAATTTACCTGCTACTAATATAAGAACAGATATAACATTCATGGAAGCTATCCTAGAGAAATGTAAATTTTATTTGGAAGGAGCTCCTTCAGGAGAACACTTGATGAGTAAGTTGAATTCTGGCTTTGATATGTTCAATTGTTCATCTATCAATGACACCTTAATCACATGTGCAAATGCAATTTTTTTGAGATCGGTCTCAAGTTTTAGACAATGCTCTCCTAAAAAGAAGAAGAAGAAAACTGGTAGGTATATCAATTACCTACTAATGCCTAATGAAATGGTTATTGATTTGTTGAAAATCATAAAATTTGATACTAATTCTCCCCACTTTCTTTTCAGAAATTGACAAGACCTATTTCCTACGAGAAATTGAAAAGCATTTGAAACAAGATTCCAATGACACTCTCTTCCTCAATGACTTCAAAAAGTATACTTCAGACACTCAAAAACTTGAGGTCTCATTTGCTCCCACCAAGGTGAGTTGGAAGTACAGTATTTAGCCACTTCCATTTTGTGGGTTTGCATAAAATAAAGTGCTACTTGAAAAGAAATGCTGTATGGGAAATGCAAAAACTTGAGGTCTCATTTGCTCCCACCAAGGTGAGTTGGAAGTACAGTATTTAGCCACTTCCATTTTGTGGGTTTGCATAAAATAAAGTGCTACTTGAAAAGAAATGCTGTATGGGAAATGCAAAAACTTGAGGTCTCATTTGCTCCCACCAAGGTGAGTTGGAAGTACAGTATTTAGCCACTTCCATTTTGTGGGTTTGCATAAAATAAAGTGCTACTTGAAAAGAAATGCTGTACCTAGGTGTGTTGGCCTGGTTCTGGTCCCATAATATAATCCAACAAATTTCTAGGTACATGCATAGGTAATTTCTTTTGTATTTTACACACTACTCTGGATTTAATAATTTTAGCCTTTCACCTCTATGAGTGAAATCTCTTTCTAAACAACCACCACTATTTTTTCCTCCAACATCAACAGGGGAAAAAAGACCTCATCAAATAGAAATCATGGACTTTGCTGTAATTTCACATCATTTTCTTTATTCACAGACAGAGCTTGAGGACATATCAGAGGGAGAAGGAGAACAAAGCACTGTGCAGGACTGTTTCATTCGACTCTTGCTACATGTAGGAGTCATTCAGTCCAGACTTGTTGTTTATCTTGTTGAGAGAGTGAGCAACATGACGAGAATGGAACAAGAAAACGAGTGAGTTAACACTGGCCAGAGGCCCATTACAGAAAAGACTTCTCACTCTCAACCAGCAACCTCCGTGGCCGAGTGGGTATCACACTAGGCTTGCACGCAGGAGGCCCGGGTTCGATTCCCGGTGGTGCAGAGGATTTTTTCTGTGAAATGCTTGGAGTTCCCCATTCTAGATTTCAAACGGAATCTTATCCAAGGAAACCAGATCGAAGATCTTATTGGTATTATGAAAGAATACGTCAACGCCCTCTGATTGTGATACGTTTGTCTGATTGGTTGGGTTGTCTGGTTGGTTGATTGTCTGGTTTGACAACCAAATACCACCTATCATATTTAATACTGAGATAATTCCTTTCTCATCTACTGTTAAAAATCTAGGATTATTTTTTGATGCAGATCTTCAATGGAATTCCCAAGTTGTTAATGTTGGTACAAAAGTGTTTCGAAAGTTTCATTCACTGAAACGTTTGAAGCGATTTCTACCCCGTAAGACAAAACAACTCCTATGCACTTCTCTTATATTCCCTGTAATTGAATATGCTGGAGAACCAAGCAAACCAACCAAACCAACCAAACCAAACAACCGAACCAACCAAACCTACCAACCAAACCAAGCAAACCAACCAAACCAACCAAACCAACCAACCAACCGAACACACCGAACCAACCGAACATGATGAAGTATTTGAAGGATATCACAGAGAGAGATCAAGAGGAGAGAACCTTCAAACTCGAAAGCAGAAGAGAGAATGAGCTCTGACAAAAATCTAGGTATGTTCGCGGTATCCGCGGTTTGTTCGCGGTATCCGCGGTCTGTTCGCGGTATCCGCGGTCTGTTCGCGGTATTCGCGGTCTGTTCGCGGTATCCGCGGTTTGTTCGCGGTATTCGCGGTCTGTTCATGGTATCCGCGGTCTGTTCGCGGTGTCCGCGGTCTGTTCGCGGTATCCGCGGTCTGTTCGCGGTATCCGCGGTCTGTTCGCGGTATCCGCGGTCTGTTCGCGGTATCCGCAGTCAGTTCGCGGTATTCGCGGTCTGTTATCCGCAGTCAGTTCGTGGTATCCGCGGTCTGTTTGCGGTATCCGCAGTCAGTTCGCGGTATCCGCGGTTTTGCCGCGGTATCCGCGATTTTGTCGCGGTATCCGCGATTTTGTTGCGGTATCCGCGATTTTGTCGCGGTATCCGCGGTTTGTTCGCGGTATCTGCGGTTTGTTCGCGGTATCCGCGGTCTATTCGCGGTGTCCGCGGTCTGTTCGCGGTAGCCGCGGTCTGTTCGCGGTAGCCGCGGTCTGTTCGCGGTATCCGCGGTCTGTTCGCGGTATCCGCGGTCTGTTCGCGGTATCCGCAGTCAGTTCGCGGTATCCGCGATTTTGTCGCGGTATCCGCGGTCTGTTCGCGGTATCCGCGGTCTGTTCGCGGTATCCGCAGTCAGTTCGCGGTATCCGCGATTTTGTCGCGGTATCCGCGGT
>NW_007383067.1:2828-8836 GCF_000475195.1 Diaphorina citri | reverse complement strand
CTAACTGTACAAAAAAGAGGTAAAATTATGGCACATTGGAAAGAATCATTCTGAGTCATGAAATTTGTCTTATCACATAGAGATAATAATTTAGACGCTTAGTCATAGAGATGATTGATTAATGATAAACTTATCAGTGAAACAGTGACCGATTTGATGAGAACACATTCAGGTCTCCCACCACTTGGTCTGAGCGTGAGTGGTCGGCATAAGTTAGTGATTAAAGCTGATCGGGCAATGTCCATGTTTTTTATGAGCTTGATCGCTTTTGCTCAGTTTGTCCAACACAAATGTGCCGTATACATCCAAATTTATCGGGCTATACCAGATATCTCCAGCCGGCAAGTCAGGTCAAACTTCAGAGTGTGCTCGGAAAGGACACGTGAGAAAAAAGGTTCTTACGGTCCTACCTCATTTCAAATGCAGAAAAAGACTGAAATGGGAACATCGGAGGTTTGTTTACTTAGTGCAATATTATTATCCTTTAGAAATAAAATACCTAATATGTCTTGTGGATCACAGCTTGCTTTTTTCTCAATTTTTTCCCACGAGTTGAGATCGAGAGAAGCAGCTGCCTCCGAGTGAATTCTTATTCCTTCTGGTACTCTTTTTATTTCTTTGATAGAGGACCAAAATATTGCATTTATTATTATCAGCTAACATGTTTAAACTTGTTCCGATTTTGGGATCATTTTCTTCAAGCTGAAGACCTCAATTTTAATTGTCCAACTTCCAACTTGTACGAGTTAGAACATGACTCTTTTTAGACTTTTAACTTCAGGGCTTGAGGTCTCTATCATGAGAGAACTACTGTCCGTGTGAGAAGAAAGTGGAGTATTCTCTAGCTTTAACGTAAACATTTAGGATTGTTGATTGCATTGATCTCTCAAAAAATGTATTACTTGATACCATATCATTGACGAACTGTACTACATTAGGGTATCATACTGTCATGGTAAAATAAGTATACAGCTAAACTTAAAGATATATTTAATCGGATGAATTCTATTTTGTCATTTTTTTGTTTTTTTTTTTTTTTTTTTTTTTTTTTTTTTTTTTTTTTTTTTTTAAGAGGTTTGACAGAGGGAACTTTAACTGCTATGGTCTTATCGTCCCGAAATCGAGGAGAGAAGGAAGACAGGATAGGAGAAAGCCAGCCGTTCCGAGAACGAACATTATCCCATCAGGATAAAATCCGCCCCGGGCGGGAATCGAACCCGCGGCCTAGCGCTTACAAGGCAGACGCACTACCAACTAAGCTGACTAGGCTGGCCTACATAAAATATGGCAGCCAAAATTCAATAGAAAACGTCCGAAAGCATCCTCAAAACTTGTAAAGTACAATCCTAACATCCTCCGGTACACGGAGCAGAAAAATAATGGCATTGCATGAAAAGAAACAGAAAAAAATGAGGCTGGAATTCAAAAGAAATGTATTTTTTTCTAAAAAATGAAAAATATTCTTAATCTTCAATAAATGGTAACCCATCTTTTTCTGTAAAATTCCAAATAATATTCAAAGGGTCAGCTGTTCCGCGATTCGATCTGGATGATCGCAACTTTTCGTCACGGTTTTCGTCCCGGTAGATCTTTCTTTAGAAAATCGTCCCAAATCTCAAATCCCCTAACAAAAAGAAATGGAAATAGCATCACTGCATGCTTTACAAAATTCTATTCATTTCATTTTCAATGCTCCTTTATCACAGTTTATCCTTTATGAAAATATCCTGGCTTCTCCTCTTTTGATTACCTATTCATAATCGTTTACCTTGCTTTTGAATTGGTTTACCTCTAAGATCCCATCTCGCAGTATCCTTTCTGTTCTTAACCTACTCCTTATGATTGATTTTCTGTACAAAACGAGATGAGAGTGTACAGGATGGTGGAGAAAGTAAGTTCAAGTCGATTATACTTCCTATCAGTGGTATCAGTTAGCATGTGTATGATCAATGGAGGAAAACGTACAATGTACGAGTAAATTTGTCATCTCCACCAAATGAGGAAAAAAAGCGAAATGAATAATAGGTATCATAATGTTGTAGATGTCAACTTCATAATGATATGTAGCGAGGTAGCGACCTACCTATTGGTAGCTAGTCATTTCAACTTGGAACGATAGAATGATAGGTAGAGATTTACATAAACACAATTCCAATTTGGGAAACTTTGCACATCCACCAAGAAGAATGATTTTTTCGGCGAATTTTCAATTCTCCTCAGAGTGTTTAGTATAAAATTAAATTATCTTCTAATTCTACTTCTTTATGGTCGGCTAGAACACATCTATTCCAGGTATTCCTTCATTTTAATCCTTTGAAGGTCTGAAAGTGGTAGATTGGAAGTATCACTGACACCTTTCCTATGTGTCTATATTTAGCTAAACAGTCTTCTAACAGTGCAGAACTACTCTACAACCACCCTGTAACCTATAGATTTAGGTTACAAGCTCAAGACATAGCGGATAGGTTTTAGTTCGATATGAGATTCCATTTTTCTCAATTTCCACGCATGATTCTGCATTTCAAATTTATGTTTGACAATACCCCATATCGATTCGCCACAGATCACCGGAGATGTTTGATTTGCTAATCCAGCGTGCTACCTCTGGACCTATTTCTTGTTAAAGGACATGTCTTCAAATCACACATTTTGAATCACATACGCATATTTCCTTTTTGTGCTTTTTTATGTTTGATTTGCTAATCCAGCGTGCTACCTCTGGACCTATTTCTTGTTAAAGGACATGTCTTCAAATCACACATTTTGAATCACATACATATTTCCTTTTTGTGCTTTTTTGCATTGACAAAGACGATGTTACAAAAGACGCTAAAATGTGATAAATGTGGTGTGCTGAATTCTTTTGTTAGTCAAAGCGAACATGTAATTTGCCCAAGTTATGTGTACCCAGATGTTACAAAAGACGCTAAAATGTGATAAATGTGGTGTGCTGAATTCTTTTGTTAGTCAAAGCGAACATGTAATTTGCCCAAGTTATGACTCTTGGAGATGTTAAAGAAAGTGCTATTCCTATCCGAAATAGGGGACACAATATGATGTGAAAACAGTGTCTAATAACTAATAAGACAGTGGTGAAATTGACATCTCCACTAATAATTCTTAAAGAAAGTGCTATTCCTATCCGAAATAGGGGACACAATATGATGTGAAAACAGTGTCTAATAACTAATAAGACAGTGGTGAAATTAACATCTCCACTAATTAAATGCTTTTTTGATCATCACCTATCTCGCTTCTCTGTGTCACTTTTGAAAGAGCCGAAATTCTTTACTGAGGAATTTTGGAATCTCCGTTCACCAGATAACATGATTGTGGCAAAAGACGAAGAAAAAGAAGAAGGATGGAAAAAGAGATGATTTATCTCTATTTCTAATCTCAATCAACATTTCTGAAGCACAGGTGAATTTTTACATAACTGAAATTCAATATACGATCAATGTGACATCTCCACTAATTCTAACGTGTGTGGTTCCCAACCAACCACAAGTAATAAGACATTGGTGAATTTCCTATCCGAAATAGGGGACACAATATGATGTGAAAACAGTGTCTAATAACTAATAAGACAGTGGTGAAATTGACATCTCCACTAATTTGACCTCAGATTTGGATTTTTCCCAACTTTTTACATAAGAATCGACCATTTATTCATAATTTTTACCCATTTGCAACTCCTCCATTCTAACGTGAATAATAAGAGACTGGTGAATTTGACATCTCCACTAATTTTAACATGGTGTATTTCCCAACCAATCACAAATAAGGCATTGGTGAAAGTGACATCTCCACTATTTCCAACATGTGTGATTCCCAACCAACAATAAAATAAGACATTGGTAAAAGTGACATCTCCACTAATTCTAACGTGTGTGGTTCCCAACCAACCACAAGTAATAAGACATTGGTGAATGTGACATCTCCACTAATTTTAACGTGTGTGATTCCCAACCACCAAAAATAATAAGACATTGGTGAATGTGACATCTCCACCAATTCTAACAAAAATAATAGCTACCTACGCAAGATACTAACTAGGTATTCCTAGGTAAGATTTTCAAGATGTTTTTTACACGCAAATTATCAATCTTTTAGTTTCAAATCAAATAGAATTTAGCGCAAAACTAATGAATAGCAAAAGTTCACTGTAACTTACAGTAGGTAGGTATCACGTTGGATCATATTTAAAAAGTTAGACAAAAATGGAAACAGAATCAATCCAAATACGAGCATCATTTTTCATCTCGCCATTTTAAACACGCTTTCCAACCCCACAGGAAAAACACCGAGCTGGGAGTTCAACTCACTTGATTTTTTTATTTCTGAACCCCTTTGTGTTTTCCTCACTCAACCTGATTTTTCAAAATTGAAATTTCCTAGGTAAGATTTTCAAGATGTTTTTTACACGCAAATTATCAATCTTTTAGTTTCAAATCTAATAGAATTTAGCGCAAAACTAATCAATAGCAAAGTTCACTCTAACTTACAGTAGGTAGGTACCTATATCAGTTTATGATCACGTTGGATCATATTTAAAAAGTTAGACAAAAATCAATCCAAATACGAGCATCATTTTTCATCTCGCCATTTTAAACACCCTTTCCAACCCCACAGGAAAAACACCGAGCTGGGAGTTCAACTGACTTGATTTTTTTATTTCTGAACCCCTTTGTGTTTTCCTCACTCAACCTGATTTTTCAAAATTGAAAAAATCTAGGTCATGTAACGGCCTTGGCCTCGAAATAGAGGGTTGAGAAGAGAGAACCCTACAATCTTCCCCACCCATCAACGTAATAATTATCTGCAACCCTCCAATTACTGGGGGTTGTAAATTTTTCACGTCTTTCATTTAATTGAGTTTCAACATGATTTCCTATTGCTCAACAATACAAAACCTGTCTCGATGCAAATCTTTACCCTACACTTTTTTCAACGTAGTACCCAGTGAGGGATCATAAAAGATGATTAAAGCCTTACGAAACAGACTAAAGGTAATTATTCACGTCTTTCATTTAATTGAGTTTCAACATGATTTCCTATTGCTCAACAATACAAAACCTGTCTCGATGCAAATCTTTACCCTACATTTTTTTCAACGTAGTACCCATACCCAGTGAGGGATCATAAAAGATGATTAAAGCCTTACGAAACAGACTCTGAAAAGTGTTATTTTCAAGGAACATGAACCTGTATTTATGTGTGATTCCCAACCAACAATAAAATAAGACATTGGTAAAAGTGACATCTCCACTAATTCTAACGTGTGTGGTTCCCAACCAACCATAAGTAATAAGACATTGGTGAATGTGACATCTCCACTAATTTTAACGTGTGTGATTCCCAACCACCAAAAATAATAAGATATTGGTGAATGTGACATCTCCACCAATTCTAACAAAAATAATAGCTACCTACGCAAGATAAACTATTCCTAGGTAAGATTTTCAAGATGTTTTTTACACGCAAATTATCAATCTTTTAGTTTCAAATCTAATAGAATTTAGCGCAAAACTAATGAATAGCAAAAGTTCACTGTAACTTACAGTAGGTAGGTACCTATATCAGTTTATGATAACGTTGGATCATATTTAAAAAGTTAGACAAAAATAGTAACAGAATCAATCCAAATACGAGCATCATTTTTCATCTCGCCATTTTAAACACCCTTTCCAACCCCACAGGAAAAACATCGAGCTGGGAGTTCAACTCACTTGATTTTTTTTTATTTCTGAACCCCTTTGTGTTTTCCTCACTCAACCTGATTTCAAAATTGAAAAAATCTAGGTCATGTAACGGCCTTGGCCTCGGAATAGAGGGTTGAGAAGAGAGAACCCTACAATCTTCCCCACCCATCAACGTAATAATTATCTGCAACCCTCCAATTACTTGGGGTTGTAAATTTTTCACGTCTTTCATTTAATTGAGTTTCAACATGATTTCCTATTGCTCAACAATACAAAACCTGTCTCGATGCAAATCTTTACCCTACA
>NW_007383067.1:0-2559 GCF_000475195.1 Diaphorina citri | reverse complement strand
TTTCCCAACCAATCACAAATAAGGCATTGGTGAAAGTGACATCTCCACTATTTCCAACATGTGTGATTCCCAACCAACAATAAAATAAGACATTGGTAAAAGTGACATCTCCACTAATTCTAACGTGTGTGGTTCCCAACCAACCATAAGTAATAAGACATTGGTGAATGTGACATCTCCACTAATTTTAACGTGTGTGATTCCCAACCACCAAAAATAATAAGATATTGGTGAATGTGACATCTCCACCAATTCTAACAAAAATAATAGCTACCTACGCAAGATAAACTATTCCTAGGTAAGATTTTCAAGATGTTTTTTACACGCAAATTATCAATCTTTTAGTTTCAAATCAAATAGAATTTAGCGCAAAACTAATGAATAGCAAAAGTTCACTGTAACTTACAGTAGGTAGGTATCACGTTGGATCATATTTAAAAAGTTAGACAAAAATGGAAACAGAATCAATCCAAATACGAGCATCATTTTTCATCTCGCCATTTTAAACACGCTTTCCAACCCCACAGGAAAAACACCGAGCTGGGAGTTCAACTCACTTGATTTTTTTATTTCTGAACCCCTTTGTGTTTTCCTCACTCAACCTGATTTCAAAATTGAAAAAATCTAGGTCATGTAACGGCCTTGGCCTCGGAATAGAGGGTTGAGAAGAGAGAACCCTACAATCTTCCCCACCCATCAACGTAATAATTATCTGCAACCCTCCAATTACTGGGGGTTGTAAATTTTTCACGTCTTTCATTTAATTGAGTTTCAACATGATTTCCTATTGCTCAACAATACAAAACCTGTCTCGATGCAAATCTTTACCCTACACTTTTTTGAACGTAGTACCCAGTGAGGGATCATAAAAGATGATTAAAGCCTTACGAAACAGACTCTGAAAAGTGTTATTTCCAAGGCATGAACCTGTATTTTCACGTTAGTTATTCTTCTAAGCTCATGCCTTTTTCGACGTTGTATATTGTATCTCCTCTCAGTCACAACGATGGACTAGGAACACTCCTTAAGCAAGTATCTTCCCTCTTATAAAAGGATTTTTGTAATGTCCCATTGACGCGCCTTATGCACAACTACCCTGAAAAGTGTTATTTTCAAGGAACATGAACCTGTATTTATCACGTTAGTTATTCTTCTAAGCCCATGCCTTTTTCGACGTTGTATATTGTATCTCCTCTCAGTCACAACGATGAAAAGATGGGAGATTTCCCAAGGAAGATGTAGGTTGGTAGTCTACAACATTGAAAGAGTTTGGGTACTCATTGCCAGGATCTTACAAGTTTCGAGGGCTCAAAACGTTCTTCAATCTGACCCTTCAGGATGACCAGAGAGAAAAGCCTAGGTAGTTAATTCTCTGAACAAATGTAGATAAATTTCCAAGCCTCGGTTGGAATTGAAGCCATTTACGAGCCGAGCACCTTGACAACTATGCCACCGAGGTTTCCATCCCACCGGGAGTCGGACCCGGACCTCCTGTGAGTGAGGCCAGTAAGATAACCACTAGGCTTACAGAGACTAAACCAAATGTGTGGTAAGACATTGTCTTCGTCAGGTAGGGAAAAAGTATTTAGAAGGAAAATAGCTAAATAGAACTCATGGGTAGGAGTGGTAGCCAAATTGTAAGCTCAAAAACAGGTGTTAACTAAAATCCAACAAATGATACAAATTCCATCACAATCGTTTGACAAGGAATTTGAAAGGCATCTTTAGAATCTATTAGATAAAGTGGCCAAGGTAGAATCAATGGGCATTGCCATTCAATGGTGGGTATCCGAAGTAGTTTATGGCATACCGAGAAGGATACCTCAATTTGAATTCCTAGCTGGTTAATTCTTTATTATTAATTTCATATGAGGAACAGATGTGTATGTTTTTTTTTGTAGGAACATAATATAAAGTAGTTTCTATTTAGAATATTTTCTTTAAATCACAATAAGATAATTGAATAAAAACATCTTACTAACCTTTTAAAATATAGTCCAGTCAATCTTCGAAAAGGATTTCGACTATTTCAATTCTGCACTTATCGTTTCTCGTAGGCCTTGGAGCCAATATCGAAATGGGGTACGTTTGTCGATATGGCAAATTTTTAAAGAACGCTCTTGTTGGAATAAATCATCACTTCAACACTTGTCGCACAGTCTAAACACTCTGAACTAAACCATATTATAATCGTCTGGTAAGATAAACTTGAGTACTCGAGTATATTTGGGCAACGCGGAAAAAAATTTCAGTGAATCCAGCAATCAAGAAATTATTTTATCACATGGATAATAATTTAGACGCTTAGTCATAGAGATGATTGATTAATGATAAACTTATCAGTGAAACAGTGACCGATTTGATGAGAACACATTACACACGAAGTTTAGGCACAAAGAGGATATCCTCCAAGAGTACCAATGATAACTGATGAAGTATGATAAGACAAATTTCAAAGTATCTCGTTTAAATAAAATAATCAAAATAAAATTAAAAGGTAATATGGCAACAAAGTTAAAAGCTCCGAAATCAGCCCTAATCCTAATAATTTCTACGTTC
>NW_007383066.1:0-6484 GCF_000475195.1 Diaphorina citri | reverse complement strand
TAATTTAAATAAAAGTTTTAAAGTTTAAACTTACTTAGGTACTTACTTTAAACTAAAAGTGATTGTTTTCTTTGTAAGACATAATTGTAGGTAGGACTTTGTCTTTGTAATACTCGATCAAAAGCGACAGTTTGCTTTGTAACACTTTGTAAATATTGGATTAGTAATTGGTGTGCTTGAATGCATTATTCTGCTGGTAATCAAGTGTGAGTGCACCCCACTTCGGTGTACCTGGGAGGAGAATTTTCGGACCGACATTTGGTGAGTAAACCATAACCATTAAAAAAAAAAAAAAATCTGGTGTGAACATCACACGACTTTCCTTATCCTATTGAATGATGCTTATTTGAGTGTTCTTTTACCCTAACTTTTACAATATCTCTAACCGTCGGTAAAGCTGATAACCGCCAAAAAACGGTCGAAAATCTGTCCAAAAGCGGTCAAAATACCGCCAACCGCAGTACCTATCTCAACCAAACGTTTCGTATCGCATCCTTGCACATATTTTGACAGCTAATGGGTGACTTAAACATCATATTGGGAATAAAGGGAGAACGGGCTCTAGTCTTGATTTTAAATCATTACATGAAAGTAAAATCAAAAAGTCAAAATCAAGAATAATAATAAACTGAATATTAAACAAATTAGGTAGGTACATAGGTGAGTCTGGGAGACTGGGACCACCCTGTATGTTGCTAACTTATTGACAAGTCCAATATTCACATGCTTCGTCAATTCTAGAGGTCACACTTTCTCAGTGACCATATATGGCGCCCCCCTGTATACATATGGATAGTATGGATACATATGGTCCTAACGATGTGAGCAATGATATGACCAACCCATAATATGGCTGGTCGAACGGAGTGAAGTTTCAGATTTCAACTAGAGTTGAAAAAGGAGGTTTGCGTTTCATATTAGAGGAAGCTGTGACAACTGGAGGTTTTATGGTTTATGAATCGTTCTATTTAAAATGCAGAGGTAGCTAGGTATCCGAACCAAATGGTAGAGACCAGGATCCGAAAAGGCCATAAAATGTTCTCCGGTTTAAGAAGGAGAGGTAAGGTGAAGGACCAGACACAATTCATCCTTAACCCTTGAGGTTTACGGTTTAACATTTTGAAACTCCGTAGACCTAACTCCAAAACTCTTCAAGCCAGACGAGTTAGCTTGGACGGTAGAGTAGGTATAGGTAAGTAGTGTAAAGGTAGAAACTCACTACTCTAACATCACGTCACGTGAGCTCACGTGACGTGATAGTAGTGTGGCTGTCTTGTACGAAATCACCTACAATATTAAGAGAGTTATTATTATTATTATTATTATATATTAGTAGATACTTATTTCTACTGATTGAATGGTACCGGAGTAACTTTTAACCCAGCAGTAGGCTACTACTATTACTGTGCTCAAAATCTCAAATTATGTAGAGGATAAAATACCCTATCTCGGAGAGAAAAACAAAGTTTCGGTATACCGAAGGTTAGTTCAATTTTTGATGAAATTTGGCCAACTATCTTTAGCACCCAAAGATCATCTATCATCAGTTGATTTCTCTCTCTCCCTCTCCACTCGTTTTTAGACTTTTAGCCTAAGTATTTATGTTAGCCTCATTAAGATCTCACTGTGTATGTACGTTTATTAGATTTAGACATATTCGCCAGGTGTCTTTATAGCTAGACCAGTGCTTCTCAAAGTTGTCACCACCGCGGGACACCTAAGGCGACCACAAAGGCACACGGATAGTGCCACTGCACCCTAGTTTGAGAAGAACTGAGCTAGACCTTCGTACTTGGCCTCCGGGCAGAGTTGGTTAAGGAATTGGAACTGAATTTTTGATTTACTGATTTACATTTGTTAACCTCTTCGTGTCTATTGTCCTCAAAGCAACCTCCTTGGCCGACTGGGTATGACACTAGGCTCGCAAGCTGGAGGTTCGGGTTCGATTCCCGACGGGGCCGAGGTTTTTTTCGGCTCTGTGCTAATATGTAGGTATAGAGCTGTACTTAGGTTTATATTATAGGACTGAGGTAGCCAGATAGGTATAAGATACCTGGGTACCTGGCTAAAACCTACCTAACTCCAGTGGCGTAGCGTGTATGTATGGCGTGTATGGTGGCCATACAACTCAAAAGTTCACTCTAAGGCCCATAAATATTAATGGCATGTTACTGTGATGGGCCTTGGTAGACCTGTGCATGAGCCCAACACGCCCTACACTTGAATTTAGACCACGCTACGCCACTGCCTAGCTCATTTTCTACTGATTTGTGCTACCTATTCGTTTTGCTAAACCAATAACCTACCTGCCCTAGTCAGATTTAAGTCATACCCAATTTTATTCTGGAAGTCTTTTACGATTCCCACTTGGGCGATCTTTATCCTGATCAGAGAAGGTTCGTTCTCGGAACGGCTGGCTTTCTCCTATCCTGTCTTCCTTCTTTCTTCGATTTCGGGACGATAAGACCATAAGAAAAAAAAGACCTTTAATTTGATATATAGGTCGACCAGGTTTGGATAACTCCTTCTATGGGGACAGACCGACCGACAGACAGACGACACCGAAGCGAATACAATAGTCCGTCCACTATACCTTTTATTATTAGTAATAATAAAGGAAGGATGGACTAAAAAAAGGGGGGAAGGGCATGGACAATAGTACTCCTAAGGGCCTATCATATCAGCAGTTTTTACTATGCTTTGGTTCTTCTTCTTCTTCTTCTTCAGTTAACTTCGAAAATCGTAAATTCGCAGGTAGGTAGGTAGGTAGGTACTTCGTAAATTCGTACTTCAAATTGACTAACTTGCAGCCTCAGAGTTATCTAACTTCCACTTCAGTCTTCACTCTTCATTTCTTCTACTTCAGTAACTTGTAAACTTCAGTTTAGTTTAGTCTCTTGCCGCGTGAACTTCGTACGTAAAACTTTAGTGATTTACGTGAGAATTTTTCTCTTTTTTTCGAACAAAACGAGTGAGTTTGAATTTGAACAGAAAATAAATTTCGTTGTTTTTATCGAAATTTTCATTGCACTAATAGGTTTTTTACTGTCTCTTTTTTCTTGTAGATAGTTGAGATATTTTTTACTGTCTCTTTCTTCTTGTAGATAATTGAGGTATTTTTTACTTTCTTTTTTTTTCTTGCAGATAATTGAGATATTTTTTACTTTCTTTTTTTTTTTTCTTCTAATATGTAGGTATAGAGCTGTACTTAGGTTTACATTATAGGACTGAGGTAGCCAGATAGGTATAAGATACCTGGGTACCTGGCTAATACCTACCTAGCTCCAGTGGCGTAGCGTGTATGTATGGCGGCCATACAACTCAAAAGTTCACTCTAATGCCCATAAAATAAATATTAATGGCATGTACTGTGATGGGACTTGGTAGACCTGTGCATGAGCCCAACACGCCCTACACTTGAATTTAGACCACGCTACGCCACTGCCTAGCTCAGTTTCTACTGATTTGTGCTACCTATTCGTTTTGCTAATTCGTACAAATAACCTACCTGCCCTAGTCAGATTAAAGTCATACCTATTTTTATTTTGGAAGTCTTTTACGATTCCCACTCGGGTGACCTTTATCCTGAACAGAGAAGGTTCGTTCTCGGAACGGCTGGCTTTCTCCTAATTAATGGCATGTACTGTGATGGGACTTGGTAGACCTGTGCATGAGCCCTACACGCCCTACACTTGAATTTAGACCACGCTACGCCACTTCCTAGCTCAGTTTCTACTGATTTGTGCTACCTATTCGTTTTGCTAATTCGTACCAATAACCTACCTGCCCCAGTCAGATTAAAGTCATACCCAATTTTATTCTGGAAGTCTTTTACCATTCCCACTTGGGCGATCTTTATCCTGATCAGAGAAGGTTCGTTCTCGGAACGGCTGGCTTTCTCCTATACTGTCCTCCTTTTCTCTTCGCTCTCGGAACGGTAAAATCTCCGTTGTCACAGTTACCTCTATCAAACCCCTTAAAGGAAAGAAAAAAAGAAGAGGAAGAAGAAGAAGAAGAAGAAGAAGAAGAAGAAAAATATGTTAAGATAAATTGTGATCGTCAGCTTGTGACAGAAGTTCCGTTTTTGGTTGTTTTTGGTCACACTGTTTGTCCTCCTTTTCTCTTCGCTCTCGGAACAGTAAAATCTCCGTTGTCACAGTTACCTCTATCAAACCCCTTAAAGGAAAGAAAAAAAAAGCAAAAAAGAAGAAGAAGAAGGAAAAAAAAAAGGTTAAGATAAATTGTGATCGTCAGCTTGTGAGAGAAGTTCCGTTTTTGGTCACTCTGTATGTATCGTTTATTTCTGGTCACCCTGTATACAGTCCTGATCATGAATAATGAATGGTCTGACTGAAATCTCACGACTATTATTATTTCGCCTCATTATTTCTCGCACAAAGCCTACTTACCCTATTAGACTTGTTGGTCTTTATCGGCGTTTAAGAAACGAAATCGCCCAACAACCCAAACTTAAAAAAAAAAAAAACAAACAAACAAACAAATTCGTAGAAGAAAAAGAAGAAGAAGAATCAGGAGGAGAAGTAGAAGAAGAATTAGGAGGAGGAGGAGGAGGAGGAGGAGAAGAAGAAGAAGAAGAGGTAGAAGAAGAATTTTATTAGGAGGAGAAGAAGAAGAAAAAAAGAAGAAGAATTAGGAGGAGGAGAAGTCTAATACTTCTATACGTTATGGATAACGTGTAGAATAACCATGATGTTTGCCAACCTCCGGAACGGAGACGGCACCTCAAGAAGAAGAAGAAGAAGAAGAAGAAGAAGAAGAAGAAGAAGAAGAAGAAGAAGAAGAAGAAGAAGAAGAAGAAGAAGAATTAGGAGGAGGAGGAGGAGGAGGAGGAGGAGAAGAAGAAGAAGAAAAAAAGAAGAAGAATTAGGAGGAGGAGGAGAAGGAGAAGAAGAAGAAGAATATTTTAGCCAGCCTAGTTGGCTTGGAAGGGAGTCCGTCTTATAAGCGCCAGGTCATCGGTTAGATTCAAGCCCAGGGTGCATTTTATCCTGAACAGATAAGGTTCGTTCTCAGAACGGCTGGCTTTCTAATATCCCAGCAAAATAAACAAGGTATATATATTTTTTTCTTTTTTAGTTTTAAAAGATGAGTGTTTCACCGCCGTTTGTATTTCGTAGCAATGAAACAACTGCTACATTAGACGCATATGGTCTGTGTCGTAGCATGGCCCGCCCGTGGTATGTCCCCCATCAGATCGGTGATAAAAGACACAATACTTCCCATTTCAGAAGAAGAAGAAGAAGAAGAAGAAGAAGAAGAAGAAGAAGAAGAAGAAGAAGAAGAAGAAGAAGAAGAAGAATATTTTAGCCAGCCTAGTTAGCTTGGAAGGGAGGGCGTCTTATAAGCGCCAGGTCACCAGGTTCGATTCAAGCCCAGGGTGGATTTTATCCTGAACAGATAAGGTTCGTTCTCAGAACGGCTGGCTTACTAATATCCCAGCAAAATAAACAAGGTATAGGTATTCTTTTTTTCTTCTTTTTTTTTAGTTTTAAAAGATGAGTGTTTCACCGCCGTTTGTATTTCGTAGCAATGAAACAACTGCTACATTAGACGCGTGTGGTCTGTGTCGTAGCATGCCCATCCCGTAGTATGTCCCCTCGGTGATAACACAATACTTTCCCATTTCTGTTTTAAAAGATTCAGTTTTAAAAGATGAGTGTTTCACCGCCGTTTGTATTTCGTAGCAATGAAACAACTGCTACATTAGACGCGTGTGGTCTGTGTCGTAGCATGCCCATCCCGTAGTATGTCCCCTCGGTGATAACACAATACTTTCCCATTTCTGTTTTAAAAGATTCAGTTTTAAAAGATGAGTGTTTCACCGCCGTTTGTATTTCGTAGCAATGAAACAACTGCTACATTAGACGCGTGTGGTCTGTGTCGTAGCATGCCCATCCCGTAGTATGTCCCCTCGGTGATAACACAATACTTTCCCATTTCTGTTATACATAACACACTGTGTGCGTTAGGCTGGAACTTGGCCTGGCGCACTACCGTGCGCCTAGATTTCTTTCTTCGCTTTTGGGATGAGGCCCTCTATCAAACCTCTTCAAAGGAGGGAGGAAAATCAATAAAATTTTGGAATATCTGCTTTGAAAAGTAAAAAAAAAAAAAAAATACTGACGTCAAATACCGAAACTGCATTTGCATTTACATTTTTTATTCGGCTACAGCTCAAGCCGCTACCACTACAACAACATCTAGTTGGTCAGCTGTAGTCTGACTGAAATTTGACCTGGACTACATTGGGAATGGGATTTATATCTGGCGCGAGGACAGTACGAGTAGGCAATTTATTGGCCTCTTGTAATAAACACCACTGGAGTACACTAACATTCCAGTCCAATTGGTCAGCTAAAGTCAGCTTCAATTGGATTTGTAGCTGTACAGAAGTGTATTTTGTCCAAGGGAATTGGACTCCAATGGTCAGTAACTATAGTTCATCCAGATCAATGTGACAGCA
>NW_007383065.1:1967-6485 GCF_000475195.1 Diaphorina citri | reverse complement strand
TTTTTTTTTTTTTTTTTCTGGAAATAAAAGGTATAACTAAAAGTACCTACAAATCCTAGGATAGGTACTCCGACTTCAAAGTCTCAAGCCCGGTATACAGGCCACAACATATCTCCGAACTAGGTCTTCTAACCGGGACTTTCGACAGATCATTGCTTCTGTAAGCGATGACGATATTGCCGATGTTTACGCAAATTTCAAGTCTAAACGAGTAAATTTTTCGCAGATATCGCGCACTTACTCAACAATCTGTCGAAAAGACCAGGTTATATATAGGAGTTTAAACGCCAAAATAGACCTTTTTTGCCCACTTTTTACGAGAAAACGGCTCGACCGATTTGAATGAAATTTTTTGTGGTTGTTAAGAAGAGTACATAAGGGTGACATAGGCTACTTAAAAATTGTCACATTTTCGCAGATATCGCGCACTTACTCAACAATCTGTCGAAAAGACCAGGTTATATATAGGAGTTTAAACGCCAAAATAGACCTTTTTTCCCCACTTTTTACGAGAAAACGGCTCGACCGATTTGAATGAAATTTTTTGTGGTTGTTAAGAAGAGTACTAAGGGTGACATGGGCTACTTACAAATTATCACATTCCATCCTGATTCAAAATGGCGGCGCTTCAAAACCATGCCTCTTACGCTGCACTGATCCCGTACAAAGGACGGGTCAACCACTAGTAATAATAATTGCATCTCATGACGTAGGGACATGCCGTGTGCGCCGGACTTTAAAGGTAAAGGGGGTAACGTCGGAAATTTATTTCATTTTAAACATGTTACGTGGCCCGTGAACCGTGATAATACGTGACCATGTTCTCTTCGGTGCGTCGTGCTTTGCCCCGGGCAAATCCCGGGCAATAATATGTCACGGCGCAACCATAATGTTTGAACTGGTATGCACCCAGAGAGTGCACTCAGCTCGTGGCTGGGTGCAGGGCAGTATTTAGGAGGGGCCAGCCCAGCCCCCTCCCCTTAAGATTAATTTTTCTTCTTTATTTCTTTGTTGCAGGCCAGACTCGGAAAATTTGGGGCATCCCCCCTCGGTACGTCACTGTTTGGAGTTTTGCCTCACCCCCCCAACAAGTTTTTCCCTCGTGCAACTTATGACTACTGAGAACCTCTTGTAGTGGAATAAAAGAAACCCCATAGAACCATCACTCTGAATCAAATGGTGTAGCACCTGCCTCGGTGGTGTAGTGGTCAAGGCGCTCGCCTGGTAAACAGGAGGGCGTGGGTTCAATCCCAGCCGAGGTATGGAATTTTATCCTCAATTTAATTTGAGAATTTGACCACAATAATAGTAGTAGCCTACTGCTGGAGTAAAGGGACTTTTCAGTCCTATGCGAGCAGTATAAATAAGCACTATTATTATTATTATTATTATTATTATTATTATTATTATTATTATTATTATTATTACAAATAATTCATGGGTAAAGGATCCGATTTGGATCCTTGTGACCCAACTAACAATATCCTTACTACCAGCCCTGCAAATCTGCTCTAACAAGTAATAGACTTGCAAACAATTGAAGCAAGTTATACTCAACTAACTTTCCTAATCTACAACAAGTACTACTGGAAATACTACGGGGAACTTTATGAAATTAGGATTTATGAGCTTTGGGTTTACGAGGGGCAATAAGCGATGGCTTTAGGGCAGTATTTTTCGAGTAATCTGGTGGTGGTGTGTTTTTATTTATTGTTTTATTGGATAGAATATAAATGGCATTTCATAGTTTAAATTCATAGGTACATACCTAGGTAGGTACTTTTAGAGGAGATTTCAGCTTTTTTTAAATTTTCATTTTGCCTTAGCTGGGTCAAACACGAAGAAATAGCGACAAAACATAGTTGAAGCACCTAACTGGAAAGAAAAGCGCCTATAAAATCAATTAGCTTGAAAAAATTTTCAACGAAAATTTTCAATTCTTTTTATTGACCACGCCCCCCCCCCAAAAAAAAGAAAAACTTTCAACAGATACAGATTATCCCTGATAAACGTTACAAAATAGTTAATTAAAGTTTTTTTTTGTCTCGTTCTACGTAAAATTTCGACATGAATAATAAATGAACTCCAAACAAAAGATCTACAATGGCGAAGCTCTTCTAAGTACCTCCTAATCCTAATATTCGAAAGTTTAAAATTTTCACCTGGAATAAGAAATTAGAAAATAACGGTCATTAAATAGTAATTAAAAAATATACTCGGGAATATTATCAGGGAGAATATTAGAGAGTTTGCGAGGAAATTATTTATTAATTAAAAAGATGAAAAATGTTGCCAGAGATAAAGTTGGAAAATCTAAACCTTCAAGGAAGATGGGAGAAATTTTCTACAGTTACCTACCCTCGTAGGTCACACGATCTCAAAGAAGGAAGAAGAAGAAGAGGAAAAAAAAAGAAGAAAAAGGAGAAAGAGAACTGTAACTGTTAAGGTCCTATCGTCCTGAAAGAGAAGAGGAAAGAGAGAAAGAAGACAGGATAGGAGAAAGCCAGTAGTTGGAAAATCTAAACCTTCAAGGAAGATGGGAGAAATTTTCTACAGTTACCTACCCTCGTAGGTCACACGATCTCAAAGAAGGAAGGAAGGAGAAGAAGAAGAAGAAGAAGAGGAAAAAAAAGAAGAAGAAAAAGGAGAAAGAGAACTGTAACTGTTAAGGTCCTATCGTCCTGAAAGAGAAGAGGGAAGAGAGAAAGAAGACAGGATAGGAGAAAGCCAGTCGTTCCGAGAACGAACATTATCCCATCAGTATAAAATCCGCCCCGGGCGGGAATCGAACCCGCGGCCTAGCGCTTACAAGGCAGACGCACTACCAACTAAGCTAACCAGGCTGGCACATTACATAGATATCTAATAAAGACATGGACCATAGAAATTTCTTTAGAGCTCACCCATATCCCAGTCAGACTGAATTGTATCGCTCCAGGAGCGTCTAAACACATAGCCGGGCGGGAATCGAACCCGCGGCCTAGCGCTTACAAGGCAGACGCACTACCAACTAAGCTAACTAGGCTGGCACATTACATAGATATCTAATAAAGACATGGACCATAGAAATTTCTTTAAAGCTCACCCATATCCCAGTCAGACTGAATTGTATCGCTCCAGGAGCGTCTATTAAAAACATAAAAATCCGAAAAATCTGAAAACGAAGAAAATTCATTCTCAAAACAAACACCCACACTTTTCCTTATTTCCTAATGAAAGACAGCAGTGGAAGAGGAAAACTGTGCTATTCCCGAACCAAATTAGGAGAAAATAACATCAAGAAATACGAAACTAGTTCAAAAGAGTACTTGGAGAGAGAGAAGAAAGAAGAATCATGAAGAGAAAAGAGAGAATCGTGAAAAATAAAGAAACAACTAATGGGAATTAGGTACTATCGAGTTGAGAGAGCTTGGAGCATCTCATTATCTCGCAACTATGTACGAAAACAATGCAAGTAAACATAAAACACGAAATATACACGTACAAAATGAAAACGTATGTG
This sequence comes from Diaphorina citri, assembly GCF_000475195.1. Classification (NCBI taxonomy): domain Eukaryota; kingdom Metazoa; phylum Arthropoda; class Insecta; order Hemiptera; family Psyllidae; genus Diaphorina; species Diaphorina citri. Next base: position 2,983 of record NW_007383065.1, on the reverse strand, counting down.
AACACTAAACACAAATAACATGGTTTTCCAAGGAGAACATAAAAAAAGGAAAAGACAGGTCTTGAATAATGTTCCATTTTGAGAAACATCTCTATTATACATAGAAAATTAAACACAAATATAGACGAGCAAGAAGGAAAATATGATTGCACGAAAACATTACAAGGAGACAATGTAAACAGAACATTTCTCTTGTGATGAGAACATAGAAAAAAAGTGAAAAAGAAAATAAATAAAGAAAAATAAATGCAGAACATACCGAAACTTGTTTAGGTTTCCAGAGTTTTATAATTTACAATATTTACACTGCTAAATTTGGTGGCGATGAAAAATACATGGTTCCTTATACGTAGGCTTGCCAAATATCCAAAATTCGATTCGGGACGCGAATCCGCGAACATAATTGCAAAATCCGCGAACATAATCGCCAAATCCGCGAACAAAATCGCCAAATCCGCGAACATAATCGCGAAATCCGCGAACATAATCGCGAAATCCGCGAACATAATCGCGAAACCCGCGAACATAATCGCCAAATTTGCGAACATAATCGCCAAATCCGCGAACAAAATCGCCAAATCCGCGAACATAATCGCGAAATCCGCGAACATAACCGCGAAATCCGCGAACATAATCGCGAAACCCGCGAACATAATCGCCAAATCCGCGAACAAAATCGCCAAATCCGCGAACAAAATCACCAAATCCGCGAACATAATCGCGAAATCCGCGAAAAAAATCACCAAATCCGCGAACATAATCGCGAAATCCGCGAAAAAAATCACCAAATCCGCGAACATAATCGCGAAATCCGCGAAAAAAATCACCAAATCCGCGAACATAATCGCGAAATCCGCGAAAAAAATCACCAAATCCGCGAACATAATCGCGAAATCCGCGAAAAAAATCACCAAATCCGCGAACATAATCGCGAAATCCGCGAAAAAAATCACCAAATCCGCGAACATAATCGCGAAATCCGCGAAAATAATCGCGAAATCCGCGAACATAATCGC
>NW_007383065.1:0-950 GCF_000475195.1 Diaphorina citri | reverse complement strand
AAGTCCTTGAGCTTAAGATTTAGAGCTTTTGAAAACTCCTTTTGTGTGATGATGTTCATTTGAAGAAAAGAAATGTCCGTATACTTAGGCGTAATATAAAAGCTCAGGGTTTCTTTCGTGGACTCTGCCATGAAAGAAACAATAAGGAAAGAAAGAAAGAGAGAGACAGAGAGAGAGAGAGAGAGAGAGAGAGAAAAGAGGAGAGAGATTGAGCTAAAAACAACACAATCAAGTTGAGAAAAAATTGAATTAAAAGAGAGAATAAAAAAACTTAAATCTGTTTATTTATGTGCTTCATAATCCCTAGGAGTTTAAAATTAAAGAAAACAAAAGAGAAGAAAAGAAACCCCACAGAAACCATGCTAAAGAGAACAAGATGGAAGAGGAAGAAGACGAAGAACAACAAGGCGAAGAAAAAGAAGAAGAAGGCGAAGAAAAAGAAGGTGAACAAGAAGAAAAAGAAGGTGAAGAAGAAGAACTAGGTGGAATACAGAGAAAGGATGGAGAAAAAGAAAACAAATAGTGAAGATGAAGATGAATTTGATGAGAAACATGAAATTAAAATCACAGGGCATGGTTGTGATTTGAGATGGCTGTTGCAACAGAATATATTATTTTACCTTTTTTTATTTACACTCTTTATTTCTTCTTTTCTTTGTAGTATCATTCTCTTTATGCATATAGTAAAATTTGCACAGTGGAGTCTTTTTGCTGTTCTTGCATAGCAATTCAGAATAACTTTTTCATGGAAAAAGAAGAAGAAAGGAGGTAAAATCTAAACATTACAAATCCTCCGACTGCATTTCATTTAATTTTTACTTTCTATTATTTCGCAAATTTTCCCAGACCAAATAAAGGATTTGAACTTTGCCCTAAATCAGCCATTCTTAACCTATGGTCCGTGGACCACTAGTGGTCCGCGAGAAGGTTTCAGGTGGTCCGCGAGAGGT
>NW_007383064.1:5812-6485 GCF_000475195.1 Diaphorina citri | reverse complement strand
TCTCTCTCTCTCTCTCTCTCTCTCTCTCTCTCTCTCTCTCTCTCTCTCTCTCTCTCTCTCTCTCTCTCTCTATTTAAACTTAATACTCTTCGACAGGCTTACAAGGATTTTTAAATTGGACTAACATTGTTTTTGTTGTTGTTGTTTTTCAGATAAAGAAAACGCGTTTTGCTATATTCTTAAGAATATTATTTTCCAATAAACACCAACTAAAACAAAAGCTTGTCTGCACTGCACTTTTATATTACAAAATAAAGCAAATATTATTACCTATATTAAAACACACACACACACACACACACACACACACACAGACACACTTTTTGAATACAAAGAGGAAAGGCTTCTTTTCACTGCCTGGGCCTGGAAGCGAATCCGAGATCTCCTGATTGTGAGCCTAACTGTGGTGGTTGAATATCGTCAGGGGGGGCAATAATCATAACAAAAACAATAATAACTTCATCATATTACCCATTATTATACCTCTTGATAGAAAGAAAAAGGAGGAGAAGAAAATGAAGAAGAAAAAGGAGGAGGAGGAGAAGAAGAAGAGGAGGAAGAAGAGGAGGGGAGAAGAGGAAGAAGAAGAAGAGGGGACGTGTTGGCTTAATTGTGTGAATTTCGTCAGGTGTTGTGACAAAACTCATAACTGAAATAATGTGTGCTATAGTGT
>NW_007383064.1:1047-5776 GCF_000475195.1 Diaphorina citri | reverse complement strand
AACTCATAACTGAAATAATGTGTGGTGGTTATTATTACGATATGAATTTTACAGGGTGGCTCATAATGTGTGTAAAGGGGTTTCATCTAATTGTAATCTTTTTTTTTCTATCGGGGGGATTCATCTAATACCCAAACAACCCGTGAGAAATCAACCCCTAAATGTATCAGTGGTTGGGTGGAAGAACTCCCTCAGGAGATCCCTGCCACCTAAAAGACAGCCATAATAAAGGAAAGTAAAATTCAGTTAAAAATTTAAAATTATTTATTAATTGAAAAACAAGGTCTCATTAAAGTTTCAAAATAACTCAAGGGATGAGAGAGAGAGAGAGCGAGAGGAGGGGATAAGGAAAGAGAGAAACAGCGAGAGAGGGGAGGGGAGAGATGAGGAGAGGGAGAGGAGGGGAAGTGTTATCACAATTTATATTAATTGAATGTGGGAGGGCGAAGCGAGAGAGATTAGAAGAGAAGGAGAAAAAGAGGGGAAGGAGAATTGAGAGAAGGGTGAGAGTAAAAGGAGGGGAAAGGGAGAGAAGATAGAGAGAAAGAGAATCAGGGGAGGGGAAGAGGAAAATTAAGAGGAAAGAAAGAAGGAGGAGGAGGAGGAGGAGGAGGAGAAGAAGAAGTTTTGGAGAGGGCGAGATAAGGGATAAGAAAGTGAGGGAAGAAAGGAAGGAGAAGGGGGAAGAGAGATAGCGAAGAGAAACAGGGAGAGGTGTAGAGATAAGAGAGAGAGAGAGAGAGGGAGAGGAAGAGAGGAGAGGTAGGGGAAATTAGCGGAGGGAAATTAAGGAGAGAGGGAATGGAGAGAAAGGAGAAAATGAAAGGAGGGAGAAAAGGAGAAGTAGAAATGGAGAGAAGGAGGTAAGAGAAATTAGAGAAGAGAATTTTAGGGAGAGGAAAGAGAGAAAGGTATAAGGCAGGGAAAGAAAAAAGAAGGGAGGGAGAGAGAGGGAAAGAGGGAGGGAGAGAGATAGAGAGAGAAGAAGGAAGGGAGAGAGAGAGAGAAGAAGGAAGGGAGAGAAAGAGAGAGAAGGGACTTGTTATCACAATTTATTTTAATTGAAACAAATTCAGCGTTCGTTAATTCGCCATGGTAATTGTTTCTCCACCTCGGTGTCCCGGGTCCTTGGGAACTTGGGATTAACAAAGTTAATCCAATGGCCTAACTTAAACCCGATTCCTGAAATAACGAGGGTGTCGAGTGACTGGGTTCTGGACCTCTATGTCAGGAAGCTCTGCACTTTAATATAGCGTTCGAACACCCCCAAATCAGGGGAAATAAATAAAAAATGGAGGAGAGATTCCCGCGTCTGTTCACTTCCCACATGGTAAACCAGGGGCGTTAACCCGAGGGGATTAAATTTTAAACCAGGGTGAGGTTAAACCAGGGTAACCCAAGTGGCTAGAAGAGCTATCTTCGATTTTGGGATGCTATGACCTTTACAGCATTTACAGCTCCCTCTATCAAACCTCATGAATCTTATGTTTTAATAATAGAAAGTGAAAATCAATCAATTCATTTTATTTATTTGTATTCTTATTTTACAAATTATAGAAAGTGAAAATTGTAATCCAATCTTTAAAATCAACCAATCAGATGTGCTTAATCCAATGAGTTTAACTTAAACTGAGTTTAACTCGGCTTGTGGTCCTGGCATGTTGTAGAGTTGTAGTGATGTATAAAATTCAATACAATTCAATTTAAATACAAAGATCACAAAGTATTTCCTAAATTAGTGGAGATGATAAAATTCCCAATTTTTCTAATATTAGTGGAGATGTCAGAATTCAAAATTTTCCTTAACATTAGCGGAGATATCGAAACTACCACTCTCCTAAAATTAGTGGATTTGTCAATACTCTCATTTTTCTAATATTAGTAGAGATTGAGATGCCGAAATTTCCATTTTTTTCCAGTACCTATACGTACGTACATAATTATATGCTTCATTTCTACAAATACATAATCCATTTAGCTATCTTTACACAGTACAAATGCAACACCTACATAGGTAGCATTCAAGTGAAATACGAAAAGTTCTTTCAGTTTCCTCTCTACCAATCTACTTTCTGCTCTCCCAAAATTTCTCTCTCCCAAAATTTACTTAATTCTCTTCTTTTCCTGGTAAACAGGAGGGCGTGGGTTCAATCCCAGCTGAGGTATGGAATTTTATCCTCAATATAATTTGAGAATTTGACCACAATAATAGTAGTAGCCTACTGCTGGAGTAAAGGGACTTTTCAGTCCTATGCGAGCAGTATAAATAAGCACTATTACTATTACATAATAAACCATGTATTCAAGTAGGAATAAATACATAATACACCTCCACTAAATATCTACATATGTATATGTACTTACTCATACCTATGTACGTACATACATAGTACATAGCTCATTCCTCTTTTCTCTCTCTCTCTCTCTCCCAATCAAATCCGTTTGTAACTCAATTAAAAGCGAGAGAGAAGAAGAAGAAGAAGGAGGAAACATTATAATGAACAAAATGGAGCTGGATGAGAGAGAGAGAGAGCGAGAGGAGGGGATAAGGAAAGAGAGAAACAGCGAGAGAGGGGAGGGGAGAGATTTAAATTCAATTATTATAAATTGAAGTTAGAAGAACATAGAATACTCCCATACCTCATTTATGGTGCTAGAAGCAAAACTCTCAACAGACCTCTTGCCCTACCCCCTCGGATTTCACCCCTGGGGGCTATGCAATAATAATCATGTCAACAAATCTCGCGGAGACAGTAATCTGATTTCAATTGTCATTTAGTATTTGTTTTTCAAGTTTCAAGTAATAAGTGAGTCTTTCTATTTGATTATGTTTTATACCTAAGGGGAAATAAGCAATAAGCAACTAAGGCATAGTCTTGCCTGATGTAGGTAGGTCTTGAGTTGAATGGGCGATGCATGATTGTTATTAAAGAAAGTATTGAGACCATATTAATGCGAGTCAACTCGACCGAAAGTAATGTCAAAACTGCAAAGACTCGACTTGGACTCCAGAGCACCAACCTACAGATCCAAGGTCCACCGTGCTATCCACTGCACTAGAGGAACCTGTAACTGCTAAGGCCTTAATCGTCCCGAAATCGAAGAGAGAAGGAAGACAGCATAGGAGAAAGCCAGCCGTTCCGAGAACGAACCTTCCCTTCAGGATAAAATCCGGCCCGGGTGGGAATCGAACCCACGGTCTAGCGCTTACAAGGCAGACGCTCTACCAGCCAAGCTAACCAGGCTGGCAAAGTCACCTGAATGAAATAAATCAGTTCAGAGTTTTCACTTCACATAAAAATTGAAATTCAGCCAATTACCTAAAGGGAACCTTACTTAATTCGATCAATTGCTCGACAGGTCAACAAAATACCTCCCTTCGCTCGGTTGTTTACAAAAATCAGTGATACCTATATCGAACATTATTAGCTACGTCACGTGACTAAATATCAACATAAACATACTGCCGTATTAGTGTAAACTTTCATATAGGATGTCTCAAAAAGTCTGTACCACCACGTGACTTGAATATCAACTTGAAATGTAAACTTTCCTACAGGGTGTCCCGAAGGTAATTAAATTATGAAGAATAAGAAGAACAAAGAGTTCCTGAAAACTTTTTAGTACAAAAGTATTTACATAGGAACATTTTGCGATTTTATACAAAAGAAATGAATCATTATTAAATTTTAAATTACAAGGTACCTATCTGCATTTACCAACTTTCAAACTACATAGGTATAAATTGATATTCAAAAACCCTTGATCTTGTCTTCATCTAATCAAAGAGAACTTGAATTTATATATTTGTTATTTTGCTTTGTTCAATTTGTTCAATATTTGTTGAAAATTTTGTACAATAAAAGTACTTATATTACCATTACCATTACCATTACTTGATACAGGGATGGATCAATAATTTAATAGTCAATCTTAAAAGACTTGTTCTAATATTAAATAGATTCAATATCCTCCGTCATTAGGAATTACAGGGATGTCTTTCACATAAGAGAGAGAGAGAGAGAGAGAGAGAGAGAGAGAGAGAGAGAGAGAAAAGGTAGAGTGGGAGAAAGAAGGGTGATATTTTGGAAGTCTGACATGGATAAGGGAAAGAGAGAAAGAGAAATAGAGAGGAAGAGAGGGAGAGAGAGAGAATGGATGAATAAATCTTTCTGGCTGTGTCGTCCATCAAAGTTGACAGAAACCGTGGTACCAGGATAAAAAAATCGTAAAATAGAATAGATTATAACATAGAATAGAATAGAACAGAATGTAAATAGAATTACCTAAATAGTTTGTTTTTGGATAGACTTTGTTTCTAAGAATACTGGAAAAAAAAGCGGTAGACGTGAGAAAAAAAAAGCTGGCAATATCAGTTTAAATTATCATTATATACATAGGTAGGTCGGTATGTACTTAATCATTATTATTATTATTATCATTAGACAGATACCTATACCTTTCGGGGGAAAAAGCTAGATCACTTTTTCCCTTTTTCATCATCTCTCTCTCTCTCTCTCTCTTTCTCTCTCACTCTCTTTCTAGGAAATTACCCAGTGAGAACTTTCACACATGTAAACTTAAATGATTGAGAGAGAGAGAGAGAATGATAGTGAAAGGGGTGATGCACATATTTAGAGGAATTAGAAAGAGAAAAGTATTAGAAAGCAAGAAATTAGAGAAAAAGATGGATTTTGGGGGGGGGGAACGAAATTTTGCTGAAAATACA
>NW_007383064.1:0-1007 GCF_000475195.1 Diaphorina citri | reverse complement strand
AGATGGATTTTGGGGGGGGGGGAACGAAATTTTGCTGAAAATACACCAGATTATTATTATAATTATTATTATTATTTTTATTTATTTTTCATCCAGGACAGGGTGTTTTTTGAAAGAAAGTAGACACTACACATGAAGGAAATTAGGTAAAAACTATAATTTTATTATATCTTTCAGATCCATTTGAAGGGGCGAGCGCCTTGACCACTACACCACCGAGCTCCCTCATTTAAAATTCAATTATTATAAATTGAAGTTAGAAGAACATAGAATACTCCAATACCTCATTTATGGTGCTAGAAGCAAAACTCTCAACAGACCTCTTGGCCTACCCTCTCGAACTTCCACCCCTGGGGGCTATGCAATAATAATCATGTCAACGAATCTCGCGGAGACAGTAATCTGATTTTGTGCTGGGAAGTATTTTTTTTATTTATTTATTTTTATTCTATTCTATTCTATTCTAATTTGCTGATTTTCTCTCTCGTCCTATCGATTTATTTCTCTCTGCCTTTTTTAGCCCGTCCTTCCTTTATTATTACGACAGTAATAAAAAAATGTTTAGTGGACGGGCTATTGTATTCGCTTCGGTGTCGTCTGTCAGTCAGTCAGTCTGTCCTCATAGAAGGACTTATCCAAACCTGGTCGACCTATATATCAAATTAAAGGTCTTTTACCAGGAACACTAGCCTACTGTTTCTCCTCCTATCTCTCTCTCCCTCTATTCCGAGTTTCAAGTTTCAAGTAATAAGTGAGTCTTTCTATTTGATTATGTTTTATACCTAAGGGGAAGCAAATTTATTAGGTAAGCAACTAAGGCATAGTCTTGCGGTCTTGCCTGATGTAGGTAGGTCTTGAGTTAAATGGGCGATGCATGATTTTTATTAAAGAAAGTATTGAGACCATATTAACGCGAGTCAACTCGAGCAAAAGTAATGTCAAAACTGCAAAGACTCGACTTGGACTCCAGAGCACCAACCTACAGATCCAAGGTCCACCGTGCTATC
>NW_007383063.1:0-14807 GCF_000475195.1 Diaphorina citri | reverse complement strand
ACTTTGGATTTAGGCTCTAGGGACCTCAAAACGTGTTTTGGCACTAAAAACTGACCATCGAAAATTTGACCCGGTGCAACCTAATGTCTATCACAGGCTAGAATTTAGGTTTCTTAGGAGTGGTGCCAAGGGGGGCTTGTTCTGTATTTTACATGAATACTAGTTAGATAGGTATGTACCTACTATTGGGGCCGATCGCTTGCTGCCAGGACTTGGCCTCGTCGGCCTCTGCAACGGTCAGCATGTTCTTTAAAACGCGCATCTGTCTTTCGACTTGTCCGTTTGCACGACAACTACCAGTGGCAATGTAGTGTAATTCTATTTGCGACTGGTGACAGTAATCTTTGAAGCGCTTATTAGCAAACGACCTACCCTGATCAACGACCTACCCTGATCAGGAGGGTCGGGGGACCGAACAGGTCAGTGACATGTTTGAGTGCACACACAGCACTTTCAGCGTCTATGTTTTTAGTGTGAGTAAGAAGTGTGTATTTTGTGAAAGCATCGATGAATACGAATAGGTATTCTTTTGCATCGTTTTTGCCGCTAAGTTTACCTGTTGTGTCAAGATGCACGGTGTGCCAGGGAGCTTTGACTTTAGGAATAGGATGTAGTTCAATCTGTTTGGCACCTGAGTCCGTCTTACTGACTTTGCATGTTAAGCAATTTTCTACGAATTTCCTAGTAAACTTAGCCATTTTCTCGAACCAGTAATGATTATAGAGGGTTTCGAGAGTCTTTTCCCAACTCATATGAAATAACGAGTTGTGTACGTTGTTAACGATGACCCACTAGGATGTAGTTCAATCTGTTTGGCACCTGAGTCTGTCTTACTGACTTTGCATGTTAAGCAATTTTCTACGAATTTCCTAGTAAACTTGCCTATCCTGTCTTCCTTCTCTCTTCGATTTCGGGACGATAAGACCATAGCAGTTACAGTTCCCTCTGTCAAACCTCTGGAAAAAAAAGAGAGAGAGAGAGAGGAAAAAAAAATAGGGTTCCGGAAGCCCAATCGAGTGACTGGGTTCCGGAACTCAATATCGGGAAGCTCGACACTATAATACCTGTAACATTCTACACCCTGAATATTAGGAGAAATAACCCAAAAATAGAGTTCTTTCAACCTAACTTGTGGCTCTGACAAACACAGACATCAAGTTGAAGAAGAAAACGAATCAGGATTGAGAGTTGAAAAAAAGGAAGAAGAAGAAGAAGAAGAACGAGGAAGAGGAAGGAGAAAAAGAAGAAGAAGAAGAAGGAGGAGGAGGAGGAGGAGGAGGAGAATAAAATGGAGAATGTTTTACAACGAGAAGAGGGTTAGGTAGCACACAAAAGGAAATACTCGAACACGTTTCTATAGGCTTTTGATTTGATTGTTTATGAAAAGGAAGATAGAGGGTTGTATGAAATTATATTGACAAGAGAAGAGAAGAGAGAGAAAGAGAGAGAGATAGAAGGGTTTGACCATTGCGTTGTATTTTCCTACACAGGATACCTTTCCTTATATCATAGGTATTACGAACATTTTCGTCTATTTCAGAATTTTTAATTTGTTCTCTAATCTTAGAAATGTCGGGGTCATTATTTTGTTCAACTAGCAACCATTGAGATGATATTTGTGTAAGGTTGATTCTTTTTGACTCAACGCGTGTACTGTTATGATTAGATTTCTTGCCATGAGGTCTAGCTTGGGATGTAGGGGGAGCGGGAGAATTGGTAGAAACGGTAGGATTGACTTCAATGTCGGGGAGTAGAGAGGATGTTTTTTCGTTGAGTTCAGTGACCTTTGTACTATCTAAAATTTCAGGGGATACACTATCCTCTGACTCGACCGGGTTTCTACTTAGGTAATCAACGTGTGACATACGCTCGGCCTTCCTGTACTCTATAGTAAAGTCATAACTCTGAAGGAAACTCCACCATCGCTGCACACGGGGAATTAAATCTTTCTTAGTATGTGTTGCTTTCAATGACTGACAATCTGTGACTACTTTGAAGTGGCGACCCTGTAGGTAGCAATTGAAGTGATGTATGGACTTCACCACAGCCATGGTTTCCAGTTCATAGGAATGATAATGTGATTCAGTGGGGGTAGTGCGCTTACTATAGTAGGCTACGGCATGAGGCTTACCGTCTACTATATTTATTAGAATTCCACCGTAACCTAAAGCACTGGCATCGGTGTGAAGTTCAATGGGCAATGCCGGGTTGAAGATCATCAATACAGGGCTGCTAGTGAGATGAGTAATCAACACTTGCCTGACTTTCTCATGAGATGGTAACCACTTGATTATTTTAGTGTCCAGGGAATTTGCTTCCTTGATCAGTTTGAACAAGGGACTAGCTATGATTGAGAAATTTCGGATAAACTGTCTAAAATAGGAAGCGAGACCTAGAAATTGTCGTAGGGATCGTAAGGTTTTAGGAGGAGGTAGATTCGTTAGGGCCATGATTTTCTTAGCGTTAGGATAAAGCTGCCCATTTTCTATTTCATATCCCAGATATGAAATACGATTAACGACGAAAGAACATTTGGTGAGGTTCAGAGAGAATCCGGCGTCAGTTAACACCTTTAACGTAGTGTCAAGTCTACTCAACGCCTGTTCTGGACTCTCACTGACGATTAAAATATCATCAATGAATACCACTACGTAATCGTGGGCTAAATCACCGAGGGCTTCTAATACGGCCCGCTGGAAAACGCTCCCGGCGTTCTTGAGTCCGAATGGGACGGCTAGGTACTCCCAAGTCCCGTGATAGGTAATAAAGGAGGTTTTCTCTATAGAATCAGGGTGGATTGGGATCTGGTGATACCCGCTTGCCATGTCTAAGGAAGAGAAAAACTTCGCTCCTTTTAGTCTGGCTATGGGTGGATTGGGATCTGGTGATACCCGCTTGCCATGTCTAAGGAAGAGAAAAACTTCGCTCCTTTTATAAGTGGGAGTGGAAACTTCTCCGACACTGTGTTCGCATTTAATGCTCGGTAATCCACACATAACCTATACCCGCCTGTATTCTTTGGCACGGGGAATGCAGGACTGGCATAGGGTGACCGACTAGGTCGAATAACATTCGCCTCTAGGAGCTCGTTGACTAACTTACGAACTTCCTCGCGCCTTTCATCGCCTAAACGGTACGGCTTTTGACTGTTAACTTTAGAAGGGTCTTTAAGTCTGATGAACATTTCACCGGTTTATGTAGCGCCCACACGGCCATTCCTGACCTTGCGGCCGTCCTCGGCCGTGTCTGGATGCAGGACCGGTTGGCTTCATCTGTTTCGCTGAGGTTCAATCCGTTCAATGGATAACTGTAACAAGTAAATGGATGAAACGAGGCGCAGTGAGTGTCTTAAAGAAGAAACACTACCTACCCATGGGGTTTGGGTTACGCTGGGGAGGACATGACTATGTCTATATAGCACACTTACTGTGTGGTATGATAATTTGGTCGTGCTGACCTACCTACCCATGGGGTTTGGGTTACGCTGGGGAGGACATGACAATGTCTATATAGCACACTTACTGTGTGGTATGATAATTTGGTCGTGCTGATCTGTAACTGGTCCATCTACCGGACCTAAAATCGGTATAGCTGACCTACTTTTGGTCTACCGGATTTCGACTGTCTTCTGACATGGTGAGACTCTTCCTTTAGTAGGAAAGGGTATAGATAATCAAACTTGCGATCTGCAAGTTTATACGCTAAAGCGGGGTAAGACAAATCAAGGCGGGGAGGACTCTGGGCTCGGAACTACCGCTACCCCTCTGTCCTCCGCCTACACTTTTTCTGGATACTTAAACTCTATATGGGTGAAATTCTGACGACCGTACTGGTTGTCCTTGTTCCGATGCTTTATCGGTTTCATATTGTAGCGCCCACATATATAAATAAGGTTTAAATTATACTTCTTTTTTTTACAGAGTCTGATTCCTACTTTTGCCAAACTGTGGGCTACCTTGGAAGAAAATGAGAAAGAAAAATATATCCAAGCATACAAGAAGAAATATGACAAATACAAAAAAGATTTATTGAAGTGGGAAGAATCATTGATTACTGAAGGAAAATTGGAGAGGATTGAGGATAAGAGCTCTCCAAAGTCCAGCTTCTCCACCAGCAGAAGTAAAGACAGGAAGCATACCGAATAGGTAACTGACTTTTTTTTATTAGCTTCACTTTCTTTCGGGGGAAATGTGCAATCACTATGCTAGCTCCCCTCGCTACCTCACCGGTTTTCACTCTATTCTTAGGTATACCTACTATGAAGAAAGGTTTGTACTTTTCTAGAATAGTGATTAAATCACCCCTCAAATTAGGATGTAATTCCGTTACGATTGCATTATAAGTATCCACAGAACCAACACGGACAGGGTCAAGGTCACTTCGTTTGAGGGTTTGATCCCTAGTTTTATACTCCTTATCACTAACATTACATAGGTAGGTAAATAAATCTAATTCAGAAGGGTCTAGACCTAGGTTTTCTATTGTACTACTACTCTGACAAGTTGATGACTCGTTCTTATTTTTACACGAGCTATTTTGTGGGTCAATTGGTATCTTTCTTATTAGGGTACAACAGTTTTTGTTGATTTCAACTGTGAGATTGTCATTGAGAATTTCGCGCCCTATGACAATAGGTTCAGGAAGTATTGCGTCAGGCACGATATGGAATAAGACCATTATCTCATTATCATTTATCGTTACCTTTGTCTGCACTTGGATTGTGCAAGGTACGACAGATTGACCCAAACCATAGAGATTCACGATTTTGTTGGTTCGATGGCCTTCGAACTTAGCAGACATGGAATTACTCATTAATGAACATTCTGAACCACTATCAAAAATAAAATTAAATCGCTCACCGCTATGCTCTAGTTCTCCAATGGGATTGACAGTGCATAATCCCACTCGTTTTTCAGAAGGTCTGCTTTCCGATTCCTTTTTCTGCGGACACCTGGATGAGTAGTGCCCAGGCTGCTGACATCGGTAGCAAGTCACTTGCTTAGGTTCCTGGGATCCGCGTGATGGATGGCGATTTGGCTTGAAAGTTGGAGTTCGCTGATGCGGTGTGGCGGCTGCGGATCTTCTTGTTCGACATTCGTTGTAATGATGTCCCGAGATCTTGCAATACGTGCAATAAGGTTTTGCACGTTTAGTTTCCGGGTTGCCCAAGGTCTCATCACCAGGACGACGTTTACCAATGGAAACGACCTTGAGTTCTCGGATCAGTTCCTCCCTTGTTTTGATATCCTTTGAGTATACCAGATGCCGGATGCGTTTGTCAAATTTTCCGAGATGTGCCAGGACAAAGGAGATGAAAATTTCTTCCTTAGTCGAATCTTTGAATCGGGCATTTAAATTCCCGAGCATCTCGGTTGCAATGGATACGTATTCCTCAGTATCTTTGGGGCGCTTATCCATTTGGCTGGCAAATGTAGAAGCAGGGGTGTCGACCTGTACGTATTCATGCAAGAAGGCAGTTTTGAACTCCTCCCAAGTGAGTCTCTCGTGTGAGATTCGGGAAAACCAGACGGCTGCTGTTCCCCTTAGAGCTTTGCTCAGAGTGACAATTAGATCACTACTGGCACGAGGGTTGTTGAAGAAACACATTTCAACCGTGTGTAACCAGGATTTCGGGTCGATGTCCCCCTTGGGATTGAAAGAAGGGATTGGCAATGGTTGTGGATGCGCCCCCCCTCCCCCCCCCCCTCTTCTCTCTCTAATGAAACACTTTACACGTCCGAACTAACTTTAAACACTGGGAAGGTAAGACAATTTATGAGGGTCCTCTAAACTCTGACAGGACGGGTCTACACGATCCAGCTTTTGCAGAGGAATATCGTTACCAGAACAGTTCCACCTCTGTAGCCGAGTGGTCAAGAACACTGACTCTCAACCTGGAGGTTCTGGGTTCAAATCCTGGCCAGGGCGGAAATTTTCTGACCGAGCTTTCCTGTTCCTGGATATGCCGATTGTGAAGATTATTCACAAGTTCTGTGAGAAGATCTCTTAATTCAGATCCCAGTAGGGAGCGCGTGTGATCATTTGTCTGTTGGTGTTCCTCATACCTCGGATTGGCGTGGTAGGTCATCCGTGGTAGGGGGTCAGGTCTGGAATCGCAACTGGTAGCTTCCAGGAAGCTTCTGGGATAAACGGATCCCACTTCTGATGAAGGAGGGGCGGCCCAGGTCACCCACGACCCGGGGTGTAAAAGAATGTGCCTTGTAATCTTAAAAAAAGTAAAAAAAAAAAATAAAAAAAAAAAATAGTTGTAGCTTGGAAGGTAGCGTAACTGCCTTGTAAGCGCTGGGTCGCGGGTTCGAGTTATCTGGGACTGTCGGTGTATAAAAGGACTTTTCAGTCTTCTCTTTCAATAGTGATGGCTGACCTGAATGAAAAAGTTAAACAGCAGCATTTCTTCTTCTTCTTCTTCTTCTTCTTCTTCTTCTTCTTCTTCTTCTTCTTCTTCTTCTTCTTCTTCTTCTTCTTCCGAGAATTCCTGTAAAAGTAAAGACCAGCGCATCAACTTGCTTCTCCCCTCTTTGAGCTTATTCAGCCAAGTGAGTGCCCGACTATCAGTGCAGTAATAAAGGAGAAATGGTAAAGTAGTCAATCTTATTAAGGCTAGAAACTCCCTTTTATTACAAACGGCGCTCAACGTGGGGCTCGATCGTTGAATTGTTGATCACCGGACCAATGGGCGGACTGGTTGGAGGAGGAGGAGGAGGAGGAGGGAAAACCATGGAGTTCCAATCTTCCAGTTCCTCTGTCCTTTCACCGTCCATGGGAAGTCGAGACATTGCATCCGGTAACTCATTTGAACGGCCTTGGATATGTTCAATGTCAAACGAGAATTCCTGTAAAAGTAAAGACCAGCGCATCAACTTGCTTCTCCCCTCTTTGAGCTTATTCAGCCAAGTGAGTGCCCGACTATCAGTGCAGTAATAAAGGAGAAATGGTAAAGTAGTCAATCTTATTAAGGCTAGAAACTCCCTTTTATTACAAACGGCGCTCAACGTGGGGCTCGATCGTTGAATTGTTGATCACCGGACCAATGGGCGGACTGGTTGGAGGAGGAGGAGGAGGAGGAGGGAAAACCATGGAGTTCCAATCTTCCAGTTCCTCTGTCCTTTCACCGTCCATGGGAAGTCGAGACATTGCATCCGGTAACTCATTTGAACGGCCTTGGATATGTTCAATGTCAAACGAGAATTCCTGTAAAAGTAAAGACCAGCGCATCAACTTGCTTCTCCCCTCTTTGAGCTTATTCAGCCAAGTGAGTGCCCGACTATCAGTGCAGTAATAAAGGAGAAATGGTAAAGTAGTCAATCTTATTAAGGCTAGAAACTCCCTTTTATTACAAACGGCGCTCAACGTGGGGCTCGATCGTTGAATTGTTGATCACCGGACCAATGGGCGGACTGGTTGGAGGAGGAGGAGGAGGAGGAGGGAAAACCATGGAGTTCCAATCTTCCAGTTCCTCTGTCCTTTCACCGTCCATGGGAAGTCGAGACATTGCATCCGGTAACTCATTTGAACGGCCTTGGATATGTTCAATGTCAAACGAGAATTCCTGTAAAAGTAAAGACCAGCGCATCAACTTGCTTCTCCCCTCTTTGAGCTTATTCAGCCAAGTGAGTGCCCGACTATCAGTGCAGTAATAAAGGAGAAATGGTAAAGTAGTCAATCTTATTAAGGCTAGAAACTCCCTTTTATTACAAACGGCGCTCAACGTGGGGCTCGATCGTTGAATTGTTGATCACCGGACCAATGGGCGGACTGGTTGGAGGAGGAGGAGGAGGAGGAGGGAAAACCATGGAGTTCCAATCTTCCAGTTCCTCTGTCCTTTCACCGTCCATGGGAAGTCGAGACATTGCATCCGGTAACTCATTTGAACGGCCTTGGATATGTTCAATGTCAAACGAGAATTCCTGTAAAAGTAAAGACCAGCGCATCAACTTGCTTCTCCCCTCTTTGAGCTTATTCAGCCAAGTGAGTGCCCGACTATCAGTGCAGTAATAAAGGAGAAATGGTAAAGTAGTCAATCTTATTAAGGCTAGAAACTCCCTTTTATTACAAACGGCGCTCAACGTGGGGCTCGATCGTTGAATTGTTGATCACCGGACCAATGGGCGGACTGGTTGGAGGAGGAGGAGGAGGAGGAGGGAAAACCATGGAGTTCCAATCTTCCAGTTCCTCTGTCCTTTCACCGTCCATGGGAAGTCGAGACATTGCATCCGGTAACTCATTTGAACGGCCTTGGATATGTTCAATGTCAAACGAGAATTCCTGTAAAAGTAAAGACCAGCGCATCAACTTGCTTCTCCCCTCTTTGAGCTTATTCAGCCAAGTGAGTGCCCGACTATCAGTGCAGTAATAAAGGAGAAATGGTAAAGTAGTCAATCTTATTAAGGCTAGAAACTCCCTTTTATTACAAACGGCGCTCAACGTGGGGCTCGATCGTTGAATTGTTGATCACCGGACCAATGGGCGGACTGGTTGGAGGAGGAGGAGGAGGAGGAGGGAAAACCATGGAGTTCCAATCTTCCAGTTCCTCTGTCCTTTCACCGTCCATGGGAAGTCGAGACATTGCATCCGGTAACTCATTTGAACGGCCTTGGATATGTTCAATGTCAAACGAGAATTCCTGTAAAAGTAAAGACCAGCGCATCAACTTGCTTCTCCCCTCTTTGAGCTTATTCAGCCAAGTGAGTGCCCGACTATCAGTGCAGTAATAAAGGAGAAATGGTAAAGTAGTCAATCTTATTAAGGCTAGAAACTCCCTTTTATTACAAACGGCGCTCAACGTGGGGCTCGATCGTTGAATTGTTGATCACCGGACCAATGGGCGGACTGGTTGGAGGAGGAGGAGGAGGAGGAGGGAAAACCATGGAGTTCCAATCTTCCAGTTCCTCTGTCCTTTCACCGTCCATGGGAAGTCGAGACATTGCATCCGGTAACTCATTTGAACGGCCTTGGATATGTTCAATGTCAAACGAGAATTCCTGTAAAAGTAAAGACCAGCGCATCAACTTGCTTCTCCCCTCTTTGAGCTTATTCAGCCAAGTGAGTGCCCGACTATCAGTGCAGTAATAAAGGAGAAATGGTAAAGTAGTCAATCTTATTAAGGCTAGAAACTCCCTTTTATTACAAACGGCGCTCAACGTGGGGCTCGATCGTTGAATTGTTGATCACCGGACCAATGGGCGGACTGGTTGGAGGAGGAGGAGGAGGAGGAGGGAAAACCATGGAGTTCCAATCTTCCAGTTCCTCTGTCCTTTCACCGTCCATGGGAAGTCGAGACATTGCATCCGGTAACTCATTTGAACGGCCTTGGATATGTTCAATGTCAAACGAGAATTCCTGTAAAAGTAAAGACCAGCGCATCAACTTGCTTCTCCCCTCTTTGAGCTTATTCAGCCAAGTGAGTGCCCGACTATCAGTGCAGTAATAAAGGAGAAATGGTAAAGTAGTCAATCTTATTAAGGCTAGAAACTCCCTTTTATTACAAACGGCGCTCAACGTGGGGCTCGATCGTTGAATTGTTGATCACCGGACCAATGGGCGGACTGGTTGGAGGAGGAGGAGGAGGAGGAGGGAAAACCATGGAGTTCCAATCTTCCAGTTCCTCTGTCCTTTCACCGTCCATGGGAAGTCGAGACATTGCATCCGGTAACTCATTTGAACGGCCTTGGATATGTTCAATGTCAAACGAGAATTCCTGTAAAAGTAAAGACCAGCGCATCAACTTGCTTCTCCCCTCTTTGAGCTTATTCAGCCAAGTGAGTGCCCGACTATCAGTGCAGTAATAAAGGAGAAATGGTAAAGTAGTCAATCTTATTAAGGCTAGAAACTCCCTTTTATTACAAACGGCGCTCAACGTGGGGCTCGATCGTTGAATTGTTGATCACCGGACCAATGGGCGGACTGGTTGGAGGAGGAGGAGGAGGAGGAGGGAAAACCATGGAGTTCCAATCTTCCAGTTCCTCTGTCCTTTCACCGTCCATGGGAAGTCGAGACATTGCATCCGGTAACTCATTTGAACGGCCTTGGATATGTTCAATGTCAAACGAGAATTCCTGTAAAAGTAAAGACCAGCGCATCAACTTGCTTCTCCCCTCTTTGAGCTTATTCAGCCAAGTGAGTGCCCGACTATCAGTGCAGTAATAAAGGAGAAATGGTAAAGTAGTCAATCTTATTAAGACTAGAAACCCCCTTTTATTACAAAGTTGATGACTGCAACCAAATTATTGCTTCATCCGATTGAAATTCTTCACAATCTGACAGCTGTACTGCAGCTTCAGGGTTCCATCTCCGCTTCTGGGATGGCGCTCGAACTCTCTTAGAGATAACCTGAGCGAGTTGTAGTTGTCTTCTTTTGGTTACGTAGGCATCATACAGTTTCTCAAGTGATTTTCTTCTTGGTCTCAAACCATCATCGTCCACCACAGTGACATGGTATACGGATATGTTCCATGCTCGTTCGCAGTTCCATTACCTGGGTCCACACCGGCGCACTGGATGAAATCGGGAGCACCATTCTTGTGTCTGCGTCCCTCCACCACTCCTGTTTTGGTTTGTTCAGAACACTTCTTGGATAGAGATCGAATTTCAGAATGTAATCGTCTGTTGCTGGTGCCACCGCCGTGGACCTGTAGGTAATCAACTGCTCGTGGATGCGTCTGCAAATAACAAATGGTGTTGACCCAGTGATTGGTGTCGTATTCGCTACTCCGAATAATTCTTCTCTTGAGGCGCGTCCCGCAAATAGTTTCGCACGTTCGCGTGAACGCGCACCTGCATTGTCCACTTGTGTACGTGCAGTCGTGCACGGCGTGGAAATGGTCTCCATGCCGTGCGACGATTGCAATTGAGGGCCCTTGGGTGTTGGCTTGTCGGTCAGTATCTCGTTCATTATACTTGTGGGCGCTACATTATAAAACCGATAAAGCATCGGAACAAGGACAACCAGTACGGTCGTCAGCATTTCACCCATATAAGAGTTTAAGTAACCAGAAAAAGTGTAGGCGAAGGACAGAGGGGTAGCGGTAGTTCCGAGCCTAGAGTCCTTCCCGCCGATCCTCTCTTTCTTACAGTCTTGCTAATATTGTGGTCGGGAGCACTTGGTAGAATACTTACGCTCGGGGAGTTGTGAGCCTGATGGCGGGCATTCAGTGGGGCTTGCCACCCTGGTGGACGCTGTAACCCAGCCTCAAAGGCATAGACATAGGATGTAGGATGATCCTCTCTCAAGACTCTTAACTTCAGAATAAGAACCGCCGATGCCCTATGAGTGACCAACTGGCAATAACAATTTGCCTTGATAGGACTAAGAGTGGGGCGTATCCCGATCTGAGGTTGTGTGGAGACCCAGCCAAGAATTGACTGAGAGCCTGTGGGAGTGACATTAATTGGAGCACTTGGAATGCTCGTTTGTGACAACGCGTTTGAGACGTAATCCATGAAGACACGGGTAACTGGTATACCCGCAGTGCTCGGGGTGATAATAATTGGTGCGTCATGGTTTGCCCAATCAACGTGTAACCCAAATTGCGTGTACACTGCGGCAACAGACTCGCCAATATTAGTAGCATGTCGATATCCGAGCATACTACTAGTAGGAAAAGAGGCGTGTGCGGCTGCAGCAGGTCTGAAACCTAGAGGAAGGTTCCATTGTGGGTCGAGATCCTGCGTTGTGTGGGCGATGTCCGCGAGCAAAGTAAGGAGAGTGATGGCTGGAGAAGGAACCGAGCCATGTGTGTAATGAGTGTTAGCTCCTATTCGACCGAAGGTTCCGGGAACATGAGCTACTACGGTGCGAGCTGGAAGCTTATCTGGAATCCACCTTCTACCATTAGGGTCGATGAACTCGCCAACTGCGTTAAGATACGCTGCAATTGGCTTTGGGATCGTGGGATCGCTCCCGACGATGGCGTTCAAGGACATGGCCTCTTGATGATGGCCATAGGTAGAAGCGTGCACGTTTGCGTAGCGCTGATGAAGTAGCACGTTGCAGTAGTGAGTGAATGCAGATATAGGCACCGCTCTCCTCGTGCCTTCATCTTCATCCATTAGGTCATAGACCGTGTCAATAATGTCAAGGAAGCCTGAATGATCTAGAGCAATAATCTTCGGTCCTCCGGTCGGATGTGAAGCAGGGAGCTCCACCGACCTGAAGATCTTAAACTCTGAGATGTCATTGATAACTGTCGTAAACGATGTGGCTAAAGCCTGTGGCTTTAGGCTGTCCCGGGTGAGAGGGACGTCTAACTTTCTTCGACCAAGTCCAGCTGACTCCAAAAGCTGCATTTGGGAATCCATTTTAGAAGTTAGATTAAAGAATGAGTAACTTTATAAATAAAGTTACTTTCTTTGAGAGGTTGGGGTCGCACGGCTGTGCTTTATCCTAACATTCAAAGAATCCACTGGGCGAACCTCCCGGGGAATCCCCTATTTCTCCTTCTTCCATTTATTTACACGGTTACTACACTAGAAAATTATTAATACGACTTTACAATATCACTTAACTACCTAGTAGGTAATTTATTTACAAAAGTCTAATAATCAATGAGGAAACTAATCGGGAAAAGGTACTTAAAGATAATAACGATAATAATAAAAACAACACCACTTTATTGTCTATCGATTCGAAAGTTATTCAGAACAAGGACGCACAACTCCCCGAGCGTAAGTATTCTACCAAGTGCTCCCGACCACAATATTAGCAAGACTGTAGAAAGAGAGGATCGGCGGGAAGGACTCTGGGCTCGGAACTACCGCTGCCCCTCTGTCCTCCGCCTACACTTTTTCTGGATACTTAAACTCTATATGGGTGAAATGCTGACGACCGTACTGGTTGTCCTTGTTCCGATGCTTTATCGGTTTCATATTGTAGCGCCCACACGGCCATTCCTGACCTTGCGGCCGTCCTCGGCCGTGTCTGTATGCAGGACCGGTTGGCTTCATCTGTTTCGCTGAGGTTCAATCCGTTCAACAGATAACTGTAACAAGTAAATGAATGAAACGAGGCGCAGTGAGTGTCTTAAAGAAGAAACACTACCTACCCATGGGGTTTGGGTTACGCTGGGGAGGACATGACAATGTCTATATAGCACACTTACTGTGTGGTATGATAATTTGGTCGTGCTGATCTGTAACTGGTCCATCTACCGGACCTAAAATCGGTATAGCTGACCTACTTTTGGTCTACCGGATTTCGACTGTCTTCTGACATGGTGAGACTCTTCCTTTAGTAGGAAAGGGTATAGATAATCAAACTTGCGATCTGCAAGTTTATACGCTAAAGCGGGGTAAGACAAATCAAGGCGGGGAGGACTCTGGGCTCGGAACTACCGCTACCCCTCTGTCCTCCGCCTACACTTTTTCTGGATACTTAAACTCTATATGGGTGAAATTCTGACGACCGTACTGGTTGTCCTTGTTCCGATGCTTTATCGGTTTCATATTGTAGCGCCCACATATATAAATAAGGTTTAAATTATACTTCTTTTTTTTACAGAGTCTGATTCCTACTTTTGCCAAACTGTGGGCCACCTTGGAAGAAAGTGAGAAAGAAAAATATATCCAAGCATACAAGAAGAAATATGACAAATACAAAAAAGATTTATTGAAGTGGGAAGAATCATTGATTACTGAAGGAAAATTGGAGAGGATTGAGGATAAGAGCTCTCCAAAGTCCAGCTTCTCCACCAGCAGAAGTAAAGACAGGAAGCATACCGAATAGGTAACTGACTTTTTTTTTATTAGCTTCACTTTCTTTGGGGGGAAATGTGCAATCACTATGCTAGCTCCTCTCGTTTTTATTAGCTTCACTTTCTTTCGGGGGAAATGTGCAATCACTATGCTAGCTCCCCTCGCTACCTACCGACTGTTTCGGGGTGTACTCATCTTTGTGAGGACAAAGTATGAAATGGTTGAAATTTAAGTTAATAGCAACTTTCTTGTTTCAGGAATTCGCGTGTCCCAGGTCTTCAGATGAAATTACAGATGCCCATCAGGTAAAAACAAACGAAGTCTGGGGCACAGATTTAGAACGAAATTTTAATTCTCAAGTATTAAAGAAGACTGGTAGAATTAGTAAATCTAATGATGGCCCAATGAGCCAATCACAACAAATCCCTGAACCCCTTCATGCGAAATTGAAGAAAGATGTAAACCTTTTGAGTGACAATTCAGTAGTAAACAGAAAACAAGAAAGTCAATACAAAGAATTAAACAGTCAACTAACATCTCAGAAAAGGGCTTCCACAGAACATAAACTGAAAGAAGTAGAAATAGACACAAAAAGTAATCACACAGGACCAACTAACTCTATTAGATCTAAAGCCCAAGTTGAACATGTTATTTTCACAACCGAATCCATTGAAACTCAGAATGCAAAAGAACTTTCTTTTAATCCTGTGGAGAAAATGAAGAAGAAAATTGCTGATTCTAGTAGAGTTCAATCTGAACAAAATGCTGAAGTGGAAAAGGAAATTTCGGTGCCAGAGGATGTAGTTCAAAGAAATGAAACTTTTGTAAAAGAAGTTCGCCTTAAAGATAAGCCAGAGCCAGAAAATACAGGAGGTACTATCAAGTCAATGTTTTTCAAACTGTTTGGAAAGAAATAACATTGGATAACGCCCCAAACATATGATGTACTGCCTCAGCTCGTGTGCTGTTGTGTTGAGTGTTTGGGATAATGTGAATAACATACAAGTCGTTTACGTTTAACTGTGCTACCCAGGATAATTTGCATTGTTTATAACTCGAGGACCACAAGAAGTTTTCAGCTGACTGTTGATGAGGAC
>NW_007383062.1:3479-6488 GCF_000475195.1 Diaphorina citri | reverse complement strand
AGAACCATAAAGCCAAAAAAAAAAAAAAATCTGGTTTTTGGGGATTTTTTTTTCACATTTTCTCACACAAATGAGCGCTGATCTCGAAATTTGTCGCGACGGCCTATGAACCCAAAGCGAGAAAGTTTTAGATAACACTTCAGTCCATAATTTAAGACCGGTTTTAGCGTCACCTATGTTAAGCTACGCCGAGCAAGGCCAATAAATGAATGGGTGACTTAAATATTAAAAAGGAATAAAGGGAGAACGGGCTCTAGTCTTGATTTTAAATCATTACATGAAAGTATAATCAAAAAATCAATTCAATAATAATAATAATACCTAATAATAATAATAATAATAAACTGAATATTAAACAATTTAGGTAGGTACAAAGGTACTGATTTTCTTTAACCACGATCGAATACGGGCTAAAAAATTCCCGAAGGGACGGGCCCAGCTTGTTTTCTATCTATGTGTATACTTGGGATGTTGCTACCTACTTATTTCAAAGTTTTAGGTATGTAGGTAGGTACATACCTAGGTATGTGTGTGTGTGTATGTTGCTTTTTTTTACTTTCACATTTGAAAACATCAAAGGTTGTTTTTTTTTAAGGTTAGATTCATAAGGGAGAGAGAGAGAACCGACGTCAGTGTAGGTATAATTACTAGGAATTAAATAAAAAAAGCAGCGGTGATAGAAGTGTATGAATTACGAATAAAATTACGGTACCTATAGGAAAGGTGACATCTCCACTAATTAATTATACATACCACATTGCATACTCAAAATAAATATACGGCGCTCACACAAATCAAAGTAAGAGGAGAGATGGTAACATTGGAGTTACCTAGTACCTACATGGATAGAAAGCGGGAATTTACAATATGTACCTACCTACCTACCTAAATACCATTTAAACCAATGTTCCTTAAGAAATCTCATGATTTCTTAACCGTTATAATATTTATCCTCCATGTCTGAATTCGACCTAAGGATTCCTCAGAATCATGGAAAATGCCTCCGATATCCTTGGTCCTTTTTCTTTCTTTCTTCTTTACATCTTTACCCTCTTTATCTTCTTCTCCTCCTCCTCCTCCTTTCTCTCTTTTCCTATTTCCCTTCCTTGTCTTACACTAGCCCTGATGTCTGACTTCTCACATCACTAACGTATCCACCACCTCTATCTCTCTCTCTCTCTCCCTCTCTCTCTCTCTCGCTCCTTCTTCTTTCTCAAAAAAAAAAAAAAAAATCACTACTGTTGTGATTGGAATCCTATTGAATACAGAAATGAAAACGCAGGTGATTGAATTTTGTTTTATTTCCTATTTACCTACTTGAATTTTTATGCTTGGACTTTGAGGGCTCTTTTGAAGCTAATCTTCGTTTTTGGAATTTTGAGGATTTTGAATTTCGAGAACGTGGTAACCTCTGGAATTTTGAGGATTTCTTTAGAATTTAGAATATTCATACCTTCTGAAATTTTGAGGATTTCGTGAATTTAGAATCTTCATACCTTCTGGAAATTTTGTTTTTGATGACAATAAATTAAAAGGCAGGGAATAGGCCAACTTAATATTATACTTTTATGATGGGAGAAAAATAGGTAATTATGTAGTACCTACTGGCCATTTAGATCTAGGGTAACACGTACATAGGTTCTGTTGTTTCAGGGTGCACTCAGTCTCAGGAGAACTGAGCAGTTGAAATCAGTGGCGGGGAGTAAGATTTTCAAATGGGGAAGCTATGAACCATATACATACATAGTTTACATAGTAATACTTACACAGTATACCTATTCCTACAAAGTCATAGAGCAGGAAAAATGAGGACCAACGGAATTTTTCTTTTTCTTCTACGACTTCTAGATACCGAGATAAATCGATTTAAGAAATACTGGGAAATCGTGAAGTTTGACGTCACGGCATACACTCTCGTAGGCGATGACGTCATAATTCCTGACTCCCGCTTCATTTATTTGTGTGCAAGCGTTTCTGCGCATTTTGACGTGAAATCTGACGTCACAACTCTTTGAACTTTTTCATTAGAACGGCAATTAAAAATTGAATTTTCGCCCTTTTGAAGTTATTTTTTTGGAGTTTTGATCTCAGATTTGGATTTTTTACAACTTTTTACGTATAGGTAGACATGAAATGACGTTTTGTTCGGAGCGTTCTTATTCCTTTTGTCCACACAAAGTCACAAATGCTCAAGATTTGACACAAAAGACAAGAAAAAAAGTTGCTCAGAAAAACAAAGAAGATTTAGATAGGTTATAGGTACCTCTATGTGTGTTGTTACCCCTAATTGACGGTCTTACGTTGCTTATTCTACTCGAATAGGGAAGAAATCCCAAACCTTTTAGGTACCGTTGAAAAGTAAAGACTTTAACTTAAAAAGGAAAGGGTCCAAACTGTAACTGCTATGGTCTTATCGTCCCGTTTTTTTTTTGAGGTTTGACAGAGGGAACTGTAAACGCTATGGTCTTATCGTCCCGAAATCGGAGAGAGAAGGAAGACAGGATAGGAGAAAGCCAGCCGTTCCGAGAACGAACATTATCCCATCAGGATAAAATCCGCCCCGGGCGGGAATCGAAGCCGCGGCCTAGCGCTTACGAGGCAGACGCACTACCAACTAAGCTAACTAGGCTGGCTGGGTCCAACTTTGATTTAGCCCTTTTCGAGTAAAACCAATTTTCCAGTACAAAATAGGTCCTTCTAATTCCTTAAAACTTTTTCAAGGTAAATCAAAAATTTTGAGACTGTTTTAAATAGTTAGTGGATAGTTTCCGTAATGCAGTTGCAGTTGCTCGTATAAATAAACAATTAAAGACCATCATGAAACATTCAGCGAAAAAAAGCTAAAGCTTGAAACTTGGAAACAAATTTGTTAACTAAGAAGCTACAAGGTCAGTCATCATGAGCTTGTCAGCACTTGGACATGTGATGTAAATATTATTCTATCCTAACTCACCTTAGAATAGAATAGAATTTACCTTGTTTGTTTGTATACTGCCAGCACGATACATA
>NW_007383062.1:0-1505 GCF_000475195.1 Diaphorina citri | reverse complement strand
GAAAGAGAGAGAGAGAGAGAGAGAGAGAGAGGAAGGGAAGATGAATGAATGTTGTGTATCATTCCTACATACAGGGTGGTCGCTAAATATTCTAAAAATAAATAAAACTGCCGTAGGTATATCTATACTTGGCATTTGGAGAGTCGGAGATATACAGGGTGTCCCGCTAACGACTGTACAATGCTTGAGGGTTTTCTTTGACTTTTCTCTCTCTCCTAAGCTTTTGTCAGAGAAAGAGACAAAGTAATAGGGAAAGAGAGAGGGAGAGAGAAAGAGAGAGAGAGCGCGAGAGGAAGGGAAGATGAATGAATGTTGTGTATTATTCCTACATACAGGGTGGTCGCTAAATATTCTAAACATAAATAAAACTGCCGTAGGTATATCTATACTTGGCATTCGGAGAGTCGGAGATATACAGGGTGTCCCGCTAACGACTGTACAACGCTTGAGGGTTGATGCAGGACCTAACAGGTTACTATAAATCAAAAATCATAATATTAAGCGTTATTATTTGAGAAAAAGGCATTGAGTGCGGTGATAAAAAGAAACCGATTTTCAGTTTGAATCGTTAATATCTCAGTAAATAATGATTTCTCAAAAACTCATGAGAATATTATCTAATCAAAGTCTATAAGAAGAGGTACCTACTTTTCTCTTAGTATGTAGAGCTTTTTACACAGTGCGACATCATTCTGAAGTTCTGTATGAGTTGTGTTACATCCTGTATATTGATAAGTGCATGGACAAAATGTTAAGGATCATGTATTGTGCTATAATAAATGACCAAGCCGGTGTGCTTCGAATAATTCTCTAAGAGAGATCTTAGTATGTAGAGCTTTTTACACAGTGCGACATCATTCTGAAGTTCTGAACACTTTGTATAATGAGTTGTGTTACATCCTGTATATTGATAAGTGCATGGACAAAATGTTAAGGATCATGTGCTATAATAAATGACCAAGCCGGTGTGCTCCGAATAATTCTCTAAGAGAGAGTATCACCACAGTCTTGCTCTCTGCTTACTCTATTGATAAGTGCATGGACAAAATGTTAAGGATCATGTGCTATAATAAATGACCAAGCCGGTGTGCTCCGAATAATTCTCTAAGAGAGAGCATCACCACAGTCTTGCTCTCTGCTTACTCTATTTTTATAAGTACGAGTATTGTTGGCACATTGAAGACTTTTTTCGCGTATAAACAGCATTACGCAGAAAAGAACAATCCATTGGTTCATTTCTGTTTAATGTTATTTGAGGGTGTATAACTTAAATGATTCGTCTGTAATTGAAACCTTTTATGTGATATTAGTGCTATTACCAATGGTCAACCTAACTCATAATACTTGCCTATAAGTTATATGCTTTCGATAAATATTGTTTTCGTTAAGGCAAAAAAAAAAATGTTATTAAAGAAAAATTTTGGTACTGTGGAGGAAAATTACATTTCCAGGAATTCGCTTACCATGGCTCTATTTAAACATGGCGGTGGGGCTTGTTTGTTTGT